>NW_026781025.1:300000-571345 GCF_030144855.1 Hypanus sabinus
GTTGCTGCACGAACACGGCCCTCTACGCAGTAACTCAGAGGAAGTTCCGGGAGGAGCTGAAGAGTGTATTTATTTATCCTGTTACTCTAATTGTGACTTTCAAAAAGCGGTGAGAGGTAAGGGACATAGAGTAGCAGATTCTGAAATGAATATGTCTCTTTCTCTCTCCTTCCCGTCCCGACGACTTAGTTCCTGTCCGCTTCTGACGCTTAGAGCTGCAATGAATGTCTTCCATCTCTCTCTGTACTTGGCTATTTTCTATACTAGGCCCTAGGTGTGCTTCAGAGTTCTTAATTCTTGTCCCTACAGTATCGCGCCAGGTAATCATTGGTCTACTGTGTGGCCCCGGCCAGTCAGCGTTCCAATGAAGGTCTGTGCTGACGATGGCGTTTTGAGTCAATTCGGTTAATTACAACTATTTAGTTTTGTATCCAGAGTGAATTGGTAAATTTTCGCGATGTTTCTGTATTCTTTCCTTTATAAGAAAAAAATTGTTGTCATACTTCTTTCATTTTATATGTAAAAATAAAGTAGCGTTATTAGTCATACATTAAAGTGCAGTGTTTCGATGTCTATTTTGTCTATACTGGATTTTAACGCGGGTTCTAATCTTGTATCTCATATCCTCTCTGCCGTTCACTTTTTCTCCTCCTCCCTGTCCCTGATACACTCACGTTCACAGATGCACAGGCACATTCAGACTCGGGCAGATAGAAAGAGCGGACTGACACACATGGACGCATACACACACACACACACACACACACACACACACACACACACACACACACACACACACACACACACTCACACACACACACACACACACACACACACACACACACACATGCTAACTAAGAGTCTCACACAAACACAGACACCCACTCGTGAACACTAATCAAATTTCTGGCTCAGCTGTCAAATTAGCGTTCTGCTTGTTTTATTTTATAACTGCCACTCTGGTGTACCATTGCTCCCAGGCGTAAAGCCGTCGATGATCCTGGGAGATGGATGGCAGCTTTAATTAATCGAAGTAAAAACAATCGTGTTTGAGTGCAGACTGATATACGTAATCGAGCCGGTAGACAACGGACTATTCTCAGGGCGTGGCAGTCCATTCATTTTTCATCGGATGGCGGGGGAAGTCATCACGCACTTTGTTTAAATGAGATACTGTTAAGGTCGGTGTCACGCAACGGGTCAGAATTCAGAGTGTAGTTGTGTCAGTAGCCACAAATATAGGTCAAAATTCAGAATCAATTGGACTCGGAGATCAAGCACATCGGCTTTGATCTCAGTAGGTTGGAGAGTCAGTTGTTTTGGGTAACTTATTTATATTAAAGTACACCTACTACGTAATTATACCGCCATCTTGCGGTAAACACGCACTCTGTTTTTGAACTATATTATCGGAGAGAAGGCTTGAGAATAGGGTTTAGGACGATGATAAATGAGGCATAATTGAATGGTGGAAAAGTCACGATGGAGGGGATGGCCTAATTTTGTCTGATCTTTTGATATTGCACTCCGTGACTGATCTTAGCATGTGTTAGCTTCAGAACTCAGGGTGCGCTGGTATAACACAACAGCGTCAGACGCTGTCACACGCTTATAGGATTACAAGCTATGTTTGGGTCATTTGTCAAACACGGGAGCAAGAACTAATTGATTTCAGGACAGTGTTCATCGAAGGCGTCCGTCATGGGGATCGGTTCTTAGGGAAGAGTGGCTGTGGAGTCAAATTAACATTCACAGCCCTCAGGCTATGGTGGGGTCTGGGATCACGCGTATTGGGTCAGCACTCGGTGTGTAGTGGAGCATTTAGCTTCACTTGGAGTCATATGTCTTGGTGATAGGTTCTGGCGATAGGTATAAGTGTGCATCTATTCTCAGTGTGATCTCAGTCAGTGGTTACACCTGTAATCAAATAGCAGCGAGTAGTGTAGTTACTCTCGATGAAACAAAAAAAAAACAGGGTGTGTAGTGTATCAATGTCCCCGTAATCTTATCAATCTCGATCACAACTCGCCTACACTTCATCCGTTCGGGAGAAGAGTTTTACAAAGTTTCCAGTGAAGTGAGGACCTTGATCTGATGAAAGACCCTTCAGCAATCGCTTGCTCACAATATGCTGGCTGTAAACTTCGCATGTCTTTCCCAGTTCAAAAAGACTTTATCAGCTGGGAGAAAGTATTCACCAGCACAAGGATATATTTATGTACTCCAGGGCATGAACATAAAGTGCACTGAAAATCGATCTGAAAGTTCATCCATAGTTCTTCTGCAGGGTGGGTCTGTCTTCAAACTGCTTTTGTAACGGATATATCTGGATGGAAGTGGGCATTGATCAAACAATTCTGACAATAATATGTTCATTTTCCATTTCTGGCCACCAAGACAGATTCTTCAACGGCTCAATTGACTCCGTGATGACCAAAATTGCAATGTTACCAATATAATTATCTTTTCTTTTTCCGTTAACCTTTTCGCGACACGTATTTGTAATTAGTATCTACAATCAGATTCCGTAACTGTATGTTCAAATATTTCCCATATTCTTCAGATTTCTCTCGAAGCTCCACCAATGTTAACTCCGGTGCCACAGTCCCGACCGTTAATTCTCCATTTCCCCCTAATTTCTTTTGATAGCGATACACCTGGTTTTCATCAGGATCTGCAGTATTAGAACCTCGGCTCTGCACCCACTAGTTGCCAGAGCGATGGTTTTGCCACTGAGGTAATTAACATTTCTCTGCCGCTTATGAGCTACGAAAAGCATTGCCTGGCGCGTCCCTTTATATGCTTTGTGTCAAAATATGCTCTGTCTGCCTCCTGCTGCCCTGCACTCCCTCAGTTTGCCATTCAACGCTCACGCCCGCGTCTGCATTCTGGCTTAGTCTCCGTGTCTGTGCCCTGCGTTTGGGTTCCCCTCGCTTGTTGCAACAGAACGGTCTGGCCACTTAAGGACCCAGCGGACACAAATACCCTTCAACATGTCATCGCCAGCCAGGGTTCCCTACCGAGACAGCACGATAATCATAGTTTCCATAACTTCCCTACTTGTTTTCCTCACCTTACACAATTCAGTGTCCTTCTCCTTAGTGAATACCGAAGAAAATAAATTGTTCAAAATCTCTCCCATCTCTTTTGGCTTCACATACAGCTGTCCACACTGCTTCTCTAAGGGACCAATTATATCCCTCACTAACCTTTTGCAATTTAAGTAACTGTAGAAAAGCTTTGAATTTATGTTCACCTTACTTGCCAAAGCAACCTTGTATCTTCTTTTAGCTTTCTTAATTTCTTACTTAAGATTCTTTTTACATTCTTTATATTCCTCGAGCTCCTCATTTACTTCATGCTGCCTATATTTATTGAAGATGTCTCTCTTTTTTCCGAACCAAGTTTCCAATATCCCTTAAAATCCATACTTCTCTCAAACTTTTAACATTTCCTTTCAACCTAACAGGAACATAAAAATTCTGTACCCACAAAATGTCAGCTTTAATTGATCTGCATTTCTCTAGTACATCCTTCCCATAAAACAAATTGTCCCAATCCACTCCTTCTAAATCCTTCCGCATCTCCTCAGTGTTGTTCTTTCTCCGGTCAAAAATCTCAATCCTGGGTCCAGTACCTATCCTTCTCCATAATTATATAGAAACTAATGGCATTGTGATCATTGGATCCGTAGTGCTCCTCAACACATACCTCCGTCACACTATCTCATTCCCTAGCAGGAGATCCAGCACTGTCCCGCCTCCAGCCGGTACCTCGATGCATTGCTGCAAAAGAAATGGTCCTGCACACATTTTACAAACTGCGAACCCTCCATTCTTTTTACAGAATGGGCTTTCCTGTCTCTGTGTGGAAATTTACGATCTCCCACAATCACAAATCTGTGATTAGTACAAATATCTGCTATCTCCTTACAAATTTGCTGCTCCATTTTCCGCTTCCCATTACGTCGTCTATAACACACCCCTATAAATGTTACTACTACATTCCCATTCCTCATTTCCACCCAAATAGGCTCCGTAGACGAGCCCTCTAATCTACCCTGCCAGAGCACCGCTGTCATATTTTCTCTGACAAGCAAAGCAACACCCCTCCCCCTGTCCCACCGATTCTATCACACCTGAAGCAATGAAATTCAGGTTGCCAAATATACCGCTCCTGCAACCATGTTTCAGTAATAGCTATAACATCATATTTCCAGATATCAATCCACGCTCTAAGCTCATCCATCTTTCTTACAATGCTCCACGCATTAAAATAAATGGATCTAAGAAATCCTCCAGCTGTAACTCTCTATTTATCACTAACGGTGCAAACAACTTCACTATTTTATTTTTCTTCTTTCTCCCAAACATGTGCTCCTGCACTCTGGTTCCCCTCCCCCATTGCATCCAGTTTAATTCACTACAGCCTCTCAAGGAAACCTACCTGCAACAATATTGTCCCCTACTGTTGAGATGTAAATCGTCCCGCCGGAACAGGTGCCACATTCCCTGGAAAACTGCCCAGTTATCTATAAATCTGAAGGCCTCCTTCTTGCACCGTGCCTTCAGCCACGTCTTGATCTTAGCTAACTTACTACTTCTAAACCCACCTGCACGTGGCACTGGTAGCAATCCTGAGATTGCTATCCTGGTAGTCCTGTACTTTAACTTGGCGCCTGACTCCTTAAACTCACCTTTCAGGAGCTCCTCTCTCTTCCTAACTCCGTCATTGGTCCCTACATGGACCATGACAACTGGCTGGTCACCCTCCCTCTGGAGAATTCTGAGAACTCGATCCGAGTTATCGCGGACCCTGGCAGCAGGGAGGCAAAAGACCATCCGGGATTCTCGATGTCTTCCACATCTTATCTGTCCCCCCTAACTATCGAATCCCCTATCACTACAGCTCTCCTCTTTTCCCTCCTTCCCTTCTGAGCTGAGGGTTCATTCTCGGTTCCAGAGACGAGAAGCACTGCAACTTGTCCCTGGTACGTCGTCCCCACCAACAATATTCAAAATGGTACACTTATTGTTGATGGGAACGGCCACAGGGGTGCTCTGCTCATTCTGTCTATTCCTCTTCCCTCTCCTGACAGTCACCCAACTACCTGACCTCTAGGGGTGACTATCTCCCGGAAACTCTTGTCTGTTTTTGCCTCTGCCTCCCGAATGTTTCGAAGTTCAACCAGCTCCATCTCCAGTTCCCTAACACGGTTTGTCAGGAACTGCAGCTGGATGCACCTTTTGCAGGTGTAGTCATCAGGGACAATTGTGCTCGCCCTGACTTAGCACAGACTGCAAATGGAGTACTCAACTACCCTAACTGCTGCGTCCATTACTTAGTCCTCAGCTAATTGGATCAATTAAAGGAGCTTACCCGGTTTTACCTGAATGGGAGCAATCTCGTCCTCAGCTTCAGCTCGCCGAAACCTCCTGAGCAAAAGCCTTCCTACTCTGTCTCCCTCTACTCCCTTGCCCGCTCCATTAATCCCGTTGAGTTCCGGATGTTAGCGGCCGACTCCAGGTGGAACAATGAGTCACTCCAAGAGGTATTTAGGATTGTCTCAGCGACATGGTGAAAGACGAGTTGGCGACCAGAGATGACACCGACAGCTTGGATTCCTTGATCTCCCTCGCCACCAGGTTGGACCATCGTCTCATTGAACGCCATAGAGAAGGAACTGGGCGTCCAGCACCTTTTGTCACTCCACCACACACATTACCGCCTCCCGCCGGAACAAGCGTCTCTCCTGCTCCTGCTCCTGCTCCTAGAGTAGCTCCCAGCCCGGTCGTTTGCACAGCCTCGGGAGAGGAAACCATGCAGCTGGGATGGGACCGCCTTCCCTCCACAGAACGACGACAGAGATTGAGAGTGGGTGAGTGACTCTATTGCGGCCTGTCCGGCCGCGTCTGTGTTAGCTGTCCCGTTCGGCCAAAAGGGAAGACTCAGCAGTAGAGAGGGGTACCCTGGTGAACCAGACAACATACCCTTCCGTTTACTTATCCCGGATTCAGCATCAAACCTCTTTACATTATAACCAAGCGCACCTGCCTCTAGTAGTACTAGTGGACTCCGGCACTGAGGGTAACATTTTGGACGAAATCTTAGCTTTCTGGGCCGGAATTCTTCGTGAGACGTTGTAACCCCTGGACACCCGTGCACTGGCCCGGGTGAAACACTGCACACCACGCATGTCTGTCCTTCTCTCTGGAAACCATCGTGAACAGGTACGATTCAATTTAATTTCCTCACCTCAGGCACTCATAGCTCTTGGTTAAGCCCTGGTTAAGTCGTCATAACCCCCGCATTGACTGGTCCACCAGAAAGATAGTCAGCTGGAGTTCGTTCCGTCAATACATTTGTCTACAATCAGCTGTTTCCCCAGTGGAGGTCACCGCGAACTCGCCCGCCTCTGATCCCCACGACTTATCCAAAGTTTCAGTCGAGTGTCACGATGTGGGAGAAGTGTTTAGCAAACAACGAGCTCTTTCCCTGCCTCCACATCGCCCTTACGACTGTTCAGTTGAGCTTCTCTTCTGAACCTGACTACCCACCGGTCGGCTGCACAACCTGTCCCGACCAGATAAGGAAGCAATGGAGCCTTGCGTAAATGACTCTATTGCTGTGGGCATTATCCGACCCTTATCTGCCCCTGGAGGAGCAGGGTTCTTCTTTGCGGGGAAGTAAGACGACACACTGCGCCCCTGCGTTGACTGCCGTGGCATCACCTGAAAGAATAAGTAACCACTGCCCCTTATCAACTCTGCGTTCGAACCCGTTCAAGGAGGCACCATTTTCCCTAAGTTGGACTTGCTGAGAGTCTGTCAGGATAAAGCATGGAAATGAATGGGCAGCAGCTTTTAACACACACAGCCGGTCATTTCGAATATCTGGCAATGCATTCGGTCTCACCAATACCCCCACTGTCTTCGAAGCCCTGATAAAAGACGTTCTTAGGGACTTTATTAACCGTTTCGTTTTCGTTTATTTGGACGACATCTTAATCTTCTCACGTAATCTGCAGGAGCACACGCGCCATGTCCGCCAGGTTCTTCAGAGGCTTTCGGAGTTCAAGCTATTCGTTAAGGCAGAGAAGTGCGAGTTCAATGTCGCTTGTGTTAGTTTCCTGAGGTACGTAATCGACAGAGGGAAAGTGAGGGCGGATGCCGAAAATATCCGGGCGGTGGCTGAGTGGCCAAAACTCACGAAACAACTCCAACGATTTCTGTGGAAAGTCAACTTCTACCGGCGCTTGAAACAGTCCGTGAAAGAGCCGACCTCCTTGATCAACACGCCTTCCGCCTTCATGGAATTCCCTCCGACATTATTTCTGACCCGAGCCCCAAATTCATCTCTCAAGTCTGGAGATCCGTTTGTCAATTTTTGGGAGTCTCAATAATTCTGTCTTCTGGTTTCCATCCGCAGACTAACGGTAAAGTAGAACGAATAAACCAGGATTTGGAAGCTGCACTGCTCTGTATAACCGCCAACAAACCGTCTTCCTGGAGCACCCATCTCACTCGTGCAGAGTACTCCCACAACTCCCTAGTCAGCACCGCCACCATCATGTCGCCCTTCGATTGCTCCCTCAGTTAACAAACCTCTCTGTTTCCCGCATATGAAGAAGACATTGCTGTGCTTTCAGTTCAGGCCCATCTCCATCGGTGCCGCAAGATCTGGAAGGATGCACGCTCGTACCTGCTCTGCTCAGCCGACAGCAAACAGAGGATTGCCGATCGCCATGGAATTCCTGCACCTATTTATCGGCCAGGTCAGAAGGTTTGGCTCTCGTCAAAAGACATCCCCCTTGAGAATGAACTCAAGAAACTCGCTCCTCGTTACTTAGGACCATTCGAAGTCGAGAGTGTAAACAAACCCTCGGTGGTCAGACTCAAACCGTCCTTAACAGCGATGATTCGTGTTTGGTTGCTGGAGAGTTATCGAACCGGCGCATTTTGAACTCCTGTTTCTTGTAGTGAACCCTTCAAATGATTTCCATTCCATTGGCTCAAGGTCACCTGACTACCTGGATCAGCTTCTTAAAGGGCCACAACCAGCATTGTCCCAACCCAGCCTTGTGTATTTTTTCTTCCAACTCTTGACTTATCTAAACAAATTTAAAAAAGGCAACACAGGCCACGTCTAACGAGAATAAAGATTGCTTCCTTAGTAGGTCTATCATTTTGCACCATAAGTAGCTGCTCCTCCGAGAATGGCCCCAATTAGCAGTTCATTACCTGACGTTCCTTGTGTCGACATTCAATTGCTCTGATTAGATTGCCCCAGAACCACATTCAGTTCAGATTGCACACTCTGTACGTAACAAAGAACTGCCTGTCTGGGAATGGTCATAGGTTTACCAGGGCATTATCCGAATCATCGTGTATCAAAATTCAATTTCTATGGTTAAGTTATCCTAACGAATCAGTTCAGCGTTCAGGAAAAAAAAAAAAAACGGGGGAGGGACGTTGAGGATGTGCACAATTACAACTGGTTTGACTGTTCCTCTTGACTCGGTTTGCACAATATTTTCTGCTGGCCAATATAAAAAAAACAACCTTAGGTATCTCTACATTTACTGGCATATTGCTATAATCTTTGCAGATAAAGACCAATTAAGTGTATCCACTATGCCCTTCTCTGCATAAGAATAACACCTTACTATTTTTCCTAATGCACTTCACTTCCTTCTGAACATTTAGTTTACTTCTCAGTTAAAAAATGAACAACTATCGTGGACAATCTTTGCATTGTCACAATATCCTCTCAACCTGTATTTTGTCAATCCCAATTTAACTCTTGACTATTGCTCTCAGATTTTCCTATGTTGTACGGTTAACATCAATACTAACTTTTCTGTATTCTTTTTACAGCTGTCTTTTCTTCAATATTTTACCTATATATTTATTCATCTCTATACTCGTCTCTAGATTTGATAAATACACTTGCAGAACAAAAAGAGATATCAGGTTGTTTGTTTTACGTATTTCGATAATAAATTTTACTATGAAAATTCCCTTCAATTATTGGTTTCCTTCTGTTTCTCACTACCTCGGGTTCGAAAGCTTCCTGCACACTTTAAATCGACCCCATTGTTCCGTAACTGACTCAACGTCAAGCAGATCCTTTCAATTTATCTTCTGAAGTCCCAGCTGCATAATTCCCGACGAATCTTCTACAATGACAATGAAATAACAGCTTGATCCGAAAGGCTCAACATCGCCATACGCAGAATTCTATCCTGACTGTTACACGGCAACGTGTAATTCTCCTCAGTGTTGAGATATCTCTGGATATGGACGTATGAAGGAAAATAAAAACGCTGTGATAAAGGTCTCGACGACTACCCATTGGAAAATGTGAGGCAAGGAACTTAAACGAAGCTGGAGCAAAAGGATGCTTAATTGAGAATTAGGTAGACCTGCGACAGCAAGCTCGATTACAGCGGGACAGATTAGAGGAAGCGGGACTGCTTAATGTGGTAACCCGTCCTGAATAGCTGTCAACCTTAATTAGAAGGCAACATATATGAGAGGAAGGTGTGCGCGATGATCGTGTATACAATGCATTTGAATCAGCCATAGAGTGCTTGTGAAAGAAAAGAGTGAGTGATGAAGCATTTTAGTTTGCAACGAAGTAGAAGGATAAGTAAAATGTATACTGATTTAATCACATTTTGAGTGTAATGTCGAAATTATTATCAGTAAAGGAATGAAAAGGAGAGGATAGACACCGCAGTTCCATGGCGTCAGCCAGTAGACTGCTTTCACTAGAAGGTAGTGAGCGAACGGCTGAATTTTCGGACCGAAAGGAGGTTATTACTTTTCGGGGTTAAAGAGACGGCGAGACTGCGCAGGCGTCTGACGTCATCTAGTAGAGAGTGAAAGGTTTAAAAGAAGACAGCCCTTTCCAGCGGGCAGCGGAGTGAGAGGCAGCAGGGCGACAGGGCTTTAAATCAACGGGCTTAGGCAGCAACGGAAGTGTAGAATCTGGCAGGGGAGTGAGAGGTAGCAGATTGACAGGGGTCTGGATCAAAAGGCTTGGGCAGTAACGGGAAGATGCGAGGTAGGTTTATGTTTACCTGTGTCATTTGCAGAAAGGAGGAAGTATTTGTCTGAGTCCAGTTTTCGGTGCTCGGTGTCAGATGTGGGGAGTCCTGGAGTCACCCAGCTTTCCAGACGGCCATATTTGCACCCGAAGGGTCGAGCTGCAACTCCTGAAGGACCGATTTAGGGGACTGGAGATACAGCTTGATGACCATCGCTTGGCCAGGCAAAGCGAGGAGGTGATAGACAGGAATTATAGACAGGTGGTGACACCGGGGTCACGGGAGGCAGAGAAGTGAGTTACACGAGAGGAAAGGGAAATAATCAGGTACTAGAGAGTGGTTAGTGAGTGGACTGGGTTGCCAAAAACGGTTGTGGGAGTGGATACAATGGGATATTTTAAGTGACTTTTAGATAAGAACATGGAACTTAGAAAGGTAGAGGACTGTAGGTACGTCTATTAATTACAGAGGTAGGGACATGTTCGGCACAACCCTGTGGACCAAAGGGTCTGTATTGTGCTGGAGGTTTTCTATGTTTTTATGTTTCTATGTAACCCTGCAGATCAAATGAAGTGTCTGCAGCCGATTAGAAAGTTGTTGGGTTAGCATTCCCATTCACAGAGAAACAATAAACTGGGGCTGGATGTGAAACAGGAGGTTGGTGGTGGACGTAGCAATACAGAATTGTATGGTGATGATGATGAGAGTCTTCCTCTTTCCAAACATCCCCTGCCATCATACAAGCAAAGAACCCAGTGCGCTGGTCACTACCCCGACTCCCTTCCGTATTTGAGACCAGGGAGAAAGTCGCAATTAAAGGAAACGGGCAGGAATCTGAATGAAGAATATAACATATAACTCAGCTTCTGAGAAATATTGATCATGATATTGGGACATAACCGCCCGCGGAAAATCATCGAGAGCTGTTACAGGCAGCTGACCACCAGAGTCAGCGTAGTATCACGGTCCGACAGAAGAAAGGAAATTGATTGGACTTTGTTACTCTGCCAACATAATCAAAAGAACACAACACAGGGCAATCTTGTAAAGCCTCAGAATTACATTTGAAACATTCGGCTTTTCCGAAAATAAAAGGATGGAGGACTAATTGAAGAAGTAAAGAACTGGTAAGTTACCTTTGGGTATTAGTAGAGGATACCGCTAGACGTGCTCTCCAAATGTAACCATAAGAGCGGCAAGTTAAAAACAGAAGAATTTAAGAACAGGGGTAGGGCATTTGGCCCACCGAGCCTGCTCCGGCATTTAATAAGTTCATGGCCAATCTGAACATGGACTCATCTCCAACTAGCTGCCTTTACCCCTTAACCCTTAGTTCCCCAACTTTACAAAACTCTATCCTATCTTCTCTTAAATATATTTCCTGGGGTAGCCTACAGGGATTCATTGGGCATAGAATTCTGCTGATTCACCACTCTCTGGGAAAACTTTCCCTCCTTATCTCGGTCCAAAATGTACATTGTGTATCTTGAGGTTATGTCTCCTAGTTCTGGTTTCATCTACCAATGGAGGCAAATTTCCCGCCTCTACCTTCCCCATCCCTTTCATAGTTTTATATGTATCTATATCGTGTAACTCCAGGCCACAGTCTTCCAACAATCTCAGAAAAGGAAGAAAAATAGTTATTAAAGATAGAAATTGAGCTGAATCAGAAAATGTAAGCGAACTAGTCTCCCTTATGCGCCATCATCCGAAGCTACTCCCTCCGATTATAAAGGAGTTAACACACTCCATCATTAAGGCAGCAAAGAGCATAGTTCCGGATTAGGGGGTCGTGCAGCAAAGGTACCAGTACTGTGTACGAATTTGTTACTTTAACGGTGGTGATGGGGATTATTAAACCTGATAACATACAACAAATTGTTCATTTAATCTCAATCCTCTCTTAGGTCAGTGATTGGAGGTGAGAAAATACTTAAGACGTCGTTTTGGTGACGACGTGACGTCTAAAACTTATTTTAGATATGTTGAATAATAATTTGTATACGATGCATAACTTCCAACGGCCATTTGGTTTAGACCCGAAAGGATTTCCTAAGTATTGTGTAACTCGAACTATAGATTATTTGTTAACAGTTCAACACTTTGCGGTTCTGCAATAGTTTAAAGTTCGAACGCATTGAGAATATAAAATATTGCACAGATCTGGATATTTGAGATTTCAGTTGAAAGAGAAACAGAGGTAATGCGTGCGTGATTGAACGGAAGGCAATCGTGTTTTGTTAATATTGTATTGAATAGATGTTTGAATTATTCTTTTCTTTAACAAGAAGATCTCATTATCTGCAAATGTCTGCTTCATTGGTTGAAATAAAGTTGCAAGAACATTTGAATATCAGAGACTGCTTCCTTTTCAGAAATTGCATATAGTCTCAGTGTATGGGGTCAGCAATCACCCACACCTGGTTTCCCTTTGTTCTTTAGAATATTTGGTGAGTATTTTCGCTTTAGGGTTTAATTGTTTATTCTATATACGACTCTTACTAGCGACAGAGGTTTGAACGAAGAAACGTTGGAGCTTAGATGATTGTTTTGCCATACCAGTGTATTTCGATTGCGTTCTTGTGTTTGTTTGTTGTCGTATTGATTTCAGGGGGAGATACGGATTCCACACTGGCCATGTGAAATCAACCTGAAATATATCGAGACATGAGTGTCTCTTTTCCGGGTACGATAAAGCCGCTGTTCAAAGGAAAACAGACATAAACAAATTCGTGTTTACTGGAATTGACAATTTGAAGACCGTTTTCTGGGAGGCTGGTTCATTTGGAAAGCAACAAAGGATGATGCTGGATGTTTGGAAAGGCGGATCTTGAGGTGCAGGGTTCATTGGAAAAATTAAATGTTTCCATGTAACCGTACCATCTACCTTTAATAAGTGAACATGATTTCAGTTTTGAGAGCGTGCAGTTTTAGTCCTGGAATAAGTATACGTGATTTCTGTTTAGATACCGTACAGTTTCAGTCTGAATTAAGTAGTTTGTTTTCAAAATCAGCCCTAACTCAGTGAATTATCCAAGACCTGCAGAATGGTCAAACTAAAGCCTAGCACTCAGAACAATATGTGAGCAGGGTCTGGATATAGTTGTAAAGTTTACTAAAGAGTATACATTCCTTGCGGAACACCACGAGCCACTGTCCTGCAAGCAAAATACACACCATCCACTACCTCATCGGCCTTCACTTGGTTTACTAGTTCTGAATCTATGCAGCCAGGTTTCCCTAGATGCCAGGCCACCTGACTTTTTGAAAGTGTACTTTTTGAAAGGAAACCCAGTCTAACACCTTACACAATTAACATACTCCACATTGACTCTTCTGCTTCATCTGCCTGTTTTTCACGTTTTCATAGAATTTATATGGCTCATAAGGGACAGAAAACCATGCTGACTATCACCAACCAGAATAAGGTTTACTGCAAATCCAATACCTGGCCCTCTACTGACCGCAGACTCACTCGCCTTTAATTCCCAATACTATCCCTATTACATTACTTGCACAAGGAAATAACATTTGCCAATCTCCAATCCTCCCGTACTACTTCCGTGGCCGGTGATGACACAAATGTCATGTCCAAAAGCCCAGCTATATCTCCGCTCGCTTTCTCTAATTATCTGGATTACATATCTTCTAGCACTGGGAAATGGTTTATATTCATGTTTCCCATTTTCTAGCTCGTAATTCTGAGCGCCTGCCTTGTTTCGCTGTATCCACATTCATCAAGATCTCACTCACTGGTGAATACCGAAGCAACGTAACATAAAGGACTTTCATTGCCTCTTTGCACTCCACAGTCATGTTTCCTCTTTTATATCTTATCTCTCCCACACTCTCTGTCGTCATGCGCCTGTTTTTCAACTACCTTCATGCGGGTCAGCCATGTCTTCTTATGTCCCCTTTTAATTCTTCTAACTCTATTGTTAAATCCCCAGTGGCTCCATTGTGACTTCCCTTAGCCTTGCCTGATCCTTTCCCCAAACCCTTGAGTTCTTTCTTCAATTTGAAGAGGTATTCAATATCGCTTATCAACCAGATTTAATTTACAGAACCATCCGATCCCCGCATCAATGAAACAAGCATAATGAACCCCAATCAAGGGCTCCATTAACAATTTCCATATTTCCCTTGTGCATTTGAAGGAACAAATCGCTTCCCTTATTCGGCTCCCACGTGCCTACCGAATAGTATCAATAAAGTGAATTCCATATTGTCTGCTCCTATCCCATTGTAAGGTGTGTCAAATAGCTGTGCTCTATCGTTCTGAAATGCCGACCCGCGGACAGATCAGATACCTGACCCATTTCACTCTCTAGTATTAACACAGGATCAACTGTTCACTGGTCTGTCTGCGTGCTACTTCGGCCAGGTCTCCTTTCAGTACACTACTGAGAAGTTCGGTCGCGTCTAAATCTTTTACACAGAGGAATTGCAGATGATTATCAGTGAAGTTTAAGTTGCCTGTGACAACAGCCGTGTTAATATTGTATAAGCAACTGTGCAAAATCTATCTCACGATCTGTCACTGACTCTGTGAGTTATTTTCTTTTTGGTAAAGGGAGTTCTGTACTGAACTCTCTCAAACAAGAGTTAATTCCGTTCTTACTTTTGATTTCTACTCATAATCCATTGACATACTATCCCAGCAGAGAGCCCCCCTTTCCGCAGTTGTGATACTCTCACAGTTTCCCTGCGTTTAAAAGGCTTTCTCTTTACTCTCTTTTAGCCGACTCTGAGCATTTTGAAAGATATGAACCCATAAAAGTTCGGAAATCATCCCTCCCCTTGTGATTGAATTGACTTTATTTCTTACATCCTTCACACACGAGGAATAAACATCTTTAGAATACGTGACTGTCTAAATCTGCAATGTGGCATCCTAGTAATTTATAATAATTTATGATCAATAGAGCAAGGAATGTAACGTAGAAAAACACTCAAATCAGCACGAGTAAATTGGCTTGATGGTCCGGTGAATGAAGATATCCAGGAGCCTGTTGCTCCTAGTTTTTTTTACGCTGCGGTAACGTTTCCCATATTATAGTCAAATCTCTGTGATAGCTTGAAAGTGATTGATTTCAGGATGAGTAGCCACATGATTGAATTTATGACATATTTGTCAAACCTACTGATATTTTTAGAACTGTCTTATTCAAAGACTCCTCTGAATTACAATTGGATATGGCCGTTATCTACACAGATGGCCATTTAACGTAAAAACATACTTAATTCCATCCTTCAGTTCTTTTCTGAATCTCCTCTGTGTCAGTGTATAGATGCAAGTGTTGGTGCACATACTCAGAATTTGGAACATTGACCCAAATTGCTGTAGTATATACACCGGAGAACTGAAATATCGGTCCTGGTAAAAGTAATTTTCCACTTGCCATTTCAGGGAATGAGCTACATAGGGCATCCAAAACAATATGAAATTAGCTGAAATTGCAAACAATAAAATCATCGATTTTCTGCGGTTTTCCACCTCGGTATCTTTCTCTTTATCGCTGCTTCTCCGAAGACCTCTGCGGACTCTATTTGCCGCAATTATATGTCTGACTGTTAACCCATTGAAGGCAAGAATTAAGCCGATTGGTAGCAACGGTGTTAAAATGCTATCGAGTAATTCGATTCCTTTCCACACGGGCAAAGTAGCCTATTCATGTGTGAAGGCGCATCGCCACGGCATGTTGTCAATAATGGCATAAGGTTCAATGGCAAAGTAAAATGGGACACTTCTCCCGCAACTCACTAAAACCACGGTCACCATAACCACCGTTGCTGTTCTCTCAGTGCAGTATCGTTCCCCGAGCTTTCGACAACATATTGCGATGAAACGGTCAAATGTAAAACTGACCGTAAACCAAACAGAACAGTCCCTGGTCACAACATGAAGTAAAATTGTCACTGTGCATACAGGAGTGATAAGCAGGGATCTGGAATAAATGTAGATATTGTTGGTCTGATCTAGTAAAGCAAAAACTATAACCGCCATCATATCCGCTGTTGCCATTCCAACCAGGTAACGGGTGATGCATTTGGAGAGTCCGCACTTTCCCCGAGAAAGGATCACAATCGCCGTTAAATTAACTGCAAGAAATTTAGAGAGAAAAAAATAGGTCAACATGGTATTATCGTTAGCAGCAAATATCTGAATGCCCACCATTTTTTCTAATGCTTTGCAAGGTATGATTTTTTTCAAGTGAAAAGCAGACTCACGTACCGATTCACGTATGGGTGAAGGTCGATCACTCCATGAACAACACAAGTTCCATTATTTGAGAGGAAATAGCTGAAGGGTTTATTTGTAGTACACTCTTCAAATATAATACATAAGGTATATTTCAACGTTTTCTGGAACAACAGAACTGAGTGACGATATTCGACTGGCCGGTCAGTTGAAAAAGCTTCTGATCTGGAAATGCGACCGTTCTCGGTTCAGAAAGCCGAGCATGGTGAAACTATGAAACTATGGCAATATCGGCACCGACGTAATTGACAAAAGAAATAAAAAGCATCACGTAGAAACAATATGGAAGCTAAATGGTAAAACTATTAGATGCTTGAATCCTCAATTCTAGAAACACATCTCAGACGAAGGTAGCGTCTGTGCTCAGTAAAAGTCCAAACAGAGCAGCGGAACAAAAGCAAGGCGATGACGGCACAATACATCGAGTGACCATCCAGTATCTTACCAGGGACACCGATCGCTACAATTGCAGGATAGAAAACGCCCGCGATGTAGTAAATTGTTGGATATCCCATATTCCGTCAGAGGCAGCTTTCAGTTGCACGGAACGATCCAACTGCTCATATAGACTTCTAGAAGTTTTACAGAGTTATATACAATTCAGAGTAATTCCACTGAGGCAATTAGTGTGGTTATGACATCAGTCGCATGAGGGAAAATCAGCTACACAAACACTGACTTTAAAATGTTTTTCTCACTCTATTGGGTCATAAATTCGTTTCCCCTAGGGAAGTTTCAAGTTATTAACTTTTAAACAAAAGATAATGTGAATATTGCGAATGTGTTTTCCAAAAAATCTGACGTCAGCTGCTGAAATGGGACTTTTTCTGATCAGTGTTGTTTCAAACGTTGACAATCATCCTGAACAAACAATATGGACAATCAACTTCTAACAGATTTATTTTGTGACATTCGCTTCTGACACGGAGGGTGCAACATTAGCTCGGCAGGTGAAATTGGGCACAATTTACTGAGGGGGGAGATTGGATTATTCTTTCTATCGCTTGCTCAGGTTATTTGAGTCAATTGATAGATGAAAGTCCCAGTATCACCTGGTGACATGTATCACAATAAAACACGTTGTATGCATGTAATTCCGAACATATAAATGCGATCTAGATGATTATTGCAGGGAGCATTGACAATAAACGTTACACGCTCTCACGAATTTTGCTGCAGCTTGTGAACGGATTGACAAGCGTTGTGACCTGGGTTAGTAGAGAGTGGATGGTTGATTCTATGACTCTGACAAGTCTACTGCAGGCATTGGTGTTCGACGCATTGCTATTTATCGTGTACGTTAAAGACTTAGATGTTGATGTAGCAAACTGAATCAGAAGAATTGCGGACGTCTACTAGGTTGGGGGTGTTGTTCCAGTTAGGAACTATATCTAAGCTTGTAGTTCGATGCTCATTGGCTGGAAAATGGGCTGCAAAATGGAAGATGGCGTATAGGATGACACGAAGACACGTATAGGATGGTCTGCGTTGTGAGGAAAGATACAACAGGTTTTGACACACGTGTTGAATACGTGGACTTAGAGTGCTGTAGTTAAAAAGAGACAATCTCCCCAAGTGATGTAACAAGTTATTAACTTCTGAGCAAAAAAAAAAAAAACATGAGGGTTGCTAATAAACATATAACAATTACAGCTCGGAAAAAAACCATCTCGCCCATTCTAGTCCGTGCCAACGCGTACTCTCACCTAGTCCCAACTACCTGCACTTAGCCTATCACCCTGCATTCCATTCCTGTCCATATACCTAACCATTTTTAATGACAAAATCGAACCTGCCTCTACCACTTCTACTGGATTTCTAATTTCAAGGACGCCTGGGTTCAGCGGCTGAAATGCGACATTTTCTGATCAATGTTGTTTTTTAACATAGTCAATCATCCTGAGCAATCAGCATGGAAAGTCACCTTCAAGCACATTTATTTTGTCCCAATCAGCGGAGCACATTCGCTTCTGAGAGTAAGGGTGAGATATTAGTTCGGCGAGTACAATTTATTGAAGGGGAAGATAGGATAATTTTTCGTGTCACTTGTTCCAGCCATTTCGAGTTACCTGAATAACGAAAGTGTCAAAACCACTGATGACATGATTCACAATAAAATACACGTTGCAAGGCTGTTCTTCTGAGCATAAAAAAAAACGTCGACAGTAATAACACAGGGACCTTTGATAACAAATAGTTATGCACCTACACGGCTTTAGACGGGGCTTGTGGAGGATTGATGAACGTTCTTTTCTGGATTAGCAGAGAGCGGATGGTCGATTCGTTGACTCTAACAAGTGTAGTACAAGGATTAGTATTAGACCCATTGATTTGTTTTTATCATGCATGTTAATGCGCAGATGTCGATATAGATTACTGAATCAGAAGAATTGCGGAGAATTCCTAAGCTGGAGATGTTGTTACAACCAGGAAATCCATCCAAGCGTGTAGCTTGATGGGGATTGACTGGGAAATGGGCTGAAAAATGGCAGATGGCATTTATTACAGACAAGTATGAAATGGTCTGCGTTGCCAAGAAGGATACAACAGCTTAAAACACACTTATTAAGCGATGTCACAAACAGATCGGTCGTATTCACATGGGCCTTCACAGCCAGGTCACGAAGAACAGGAGCTGGGACGTTATGTTGAAGCTGTACAACACATTGGTGTGGCCGTAGTGGCCCACGATATGCTAACTCCGGCCACACCAATATCAATTAGCTTAAGCTGTGCAGGGATAATTTCAAAGGAGGAGTTCAGGGACTGATTACAAGAGTTAGAGGGATAGGTTAAACAGGTTAAGAATTCATTCCTTTGAGAGCAGGAAAATAAATGGAGATTTTACAGAAGAATACAAAATTGTGGGGAGATACAGATATTAACCCCGTCTTCTGAGGGAATCTAGACATAGAAATAAGCGTTTGCGATGAAAAGGCAAAACATGAAAAAAGTAAATATTATTCACTCAGAGGGTCGACCGAATAGACAAGGAAGATCAGAGAGGTGTTATCTGGATGGGAGTATTAGCCTATTACTCTGCAATAGTAATCTATGACACCGTGACTATATTTGTCCGATTTCTCCATCCAGTGTCTTCTCATTTTCCACAATGTCACTAATCTCTTTGTGAAGAATAGAGGGTGTGTTCAAGCACACCTTTCAATCTCATTTCCTTATGCTTTTGTAGTTCAAACCGCTCTGTGCCTATTGTGGAACTCGTACCCATGAGTGGCTCTCAGCTTGTTGGAAAACTAAGTCTCGCCACTCTGCATCCACTGTGGAACTTCTAACAATCTGCAGCCCTCCGTTACCTGCAGAAAGCCTCACGTCTGTATCTGCCGTGGAACTGGTATCGAAGTTCGGACCACGGCACACTGGAGGATGACTCACCTCTCCGTATCCATCTCGGAGCTGGTAGCTTGGATGCATAGCCCTAAACTCGTTTGAGAATATCTCAGCATTGAAAAGATGTTTTCCCTTCTAACACATTGCATACCATTTGTAATTTGCATATTCATTGTACTAAACTTTTCTTCGGAATTATCTTTCGCCCTAACCCTTAAACGCGGACCTGTTTTGCGACCATACTTCATTTTAATTCCAATGGCGCCAAGTTATTGCTAACAGGATCGTTAATCAATGAATCGGGTTCGTTAATCAATGCATCAAAGCTCGCATTGGTTTTGTTTATTTCTGCGATATTTGCGTTATTACCATGGAATTATTTATTATCTGTCTCCAATTGTTCCGCCAATGGCAATGATTGACTTCTCTTTTGCACAATTGCGGTCTTTCAAGTTGCGAATTTTAAAACGAAGGGAAGAATAGTGACGGATGGAGATATGTTCCTCGGCAAAACCGGTTCCTGACTCGCCCGGGAACTCTGACCTGGCGAGTTTCACCGCAACCGTGGCTGCTGTTCCGGACGCTGGACGTGCTGTCTGGAAGAATATCACACACCACAAACACAGCAGAGTGAAATATGATGAAGCGGGGTTCCTGAAGACATCAAAACTCCTACTGACTTGCTGTAGATTTATTTTACCGTATTCCCTCATATTCTTGTTGCGTGGCATATGTGGAAAGAACGGATATTCTAAAAGGTTCATCACAGAGCAAGAATCCACCGTGAATGTTGGCCTATTTTTTTCAAGCCAGTCTGAAAGTCAATATTTGGAATTCAGTGGACTTCGTTATTATAGACCGGCCCCAGATCAATTTCCATTTGAATACACTGAATTGTTTACATACTCATTCACAAAAGGCATCCGTTTTGAAGGTGAATGCGAAGCAATGGAATTTCTCAAGGCGGTGACCAAAATACCATTGGGTCTCGCCAATGTGGGGCTGCCACACCGGAAGAACCCGACATAACCGTCAGTTCTGGAAGGACCGATTGTTGTGAGCAGTTGATGGTGAAGGAGGAGGTGTAGGTGCAGGTAGGGTACTTGTAAGTGCCAGGCAGGAAGTGAGTAGTGGATGTGGGAGTGATGTGGAGCTGCAGAAACAGCAGGAGGGGCTGTGGGCAGAGTAGGGAAAGTGCATTTCGTAATATTCCGTTGAAGACGGCGGAAGTTATGTAGGACGGGATTCTCGTGGTGTATTAGGTGGCAACATGAAAATCCTTCTTTACTCTTTCTAAAGATGTTCCTCAGCAAAATTACACATATAGTGGTAATGCCCGGTGATCACTGACCACACTTCCATTGGATATCAGAACATAGTGCTGAGGACTTTATTTGATAATGCCCACTCCGTTGCAGCAAATAAATGAGCTGATTCTCCACAAATTACACAGTGTTGAATCAAAAGCACATACGTGTAATCATTCATGATATGTATAGTACCCGGCATAGCCGAAGATGACTGACGTGTCATGGACAGAATATCCGTGTAACGTAGCGTCATGAACCTGACTTAAATGATATACAGCTCTGAGGGCAATGATTTACAGTCAATGTACCAACGAGTGACCGAAACAGCAGTGGAAAAGAAAACCAATGAACCTTTAAAATAGCCTGTGCACATATAAATATATTTTAACATACTTAATTATTTAAAATATACGAATATTCCGAATAAATGTTTATGTTTTTGTTGATTCAAGCAAGCTGTGTATATGCAACAAGAAAGAATTATTACACATCACAAATCAGAATAATTACAGTCAAGATGAGGTGCACTTAACCCGTTATGGTGCGGCACTTGCGCAATTACGGAATACACTCCGTTGTGTGATTGTGTGCAAAAAAAAACATTTCGAACATTTTGAAGCAATTTCTAAATAAATTGCTTGAATGAATCAACAGGTTAAAAGGAACAGAATGAAGTTGGTCTCTTGAGATTTGAAACATAGCCGAATGAATGTGCACAAACTATGAGCCTATACCTGGATTTATATTGGACGACAGCAGACTCATTGACTGTAATGCTGAAACGTCCGAACGATTAAAGACCTGGTTTATCTTTCATAGTCACAATTATAAGCAGAATGGTCCGGGCTTTACAAATACTTCACTGACCACGCTGATGGTATAACCGCTTCTTTTGAACCAACACTGAGCTGAAATGATAAAATCACCACTGGCCAGTCTGACAGCGTCATTACTGGTCCTACTGACTGTCGTTAAACTCGACTGATAATGTTGTTGTTTCTGCAGCATCAACTGATCAAAGTGATGACGTCCCGGCAGAACCTCGCCATTCACTGAAATACTTTCATCATCTTATGTACAAAATTCAGCTTGTGGATATTCAGACAAGCTCCCCAGTCTCGGATGATCATGTTCGGGCGACAATGGTGCGCTTGCCAGCTACGATAGCCCTAAGTGCCTTCCTCCTGCAGTGGAGCACCAGGGCCTTGACTGGCGAGTCTTACATCTTAGACACGTCCGAAGGGAAGGCAGAGATTGGTAACCATAACAACAGCAAAGGTGACATTCTCATTGCAGAGAAGCTGTGTCGATAGTGAGCTCCAAGGAACAAATGAAAACATCTATTCCATGCTAAAGGGTTAGAGTCGACAGGTCAACGCAAAAACTTGTTCATATGATGTTTTGCTCATTCTGACTGACCGTTCATCTGCGGGCTATGATCAAAACGAAAGCTAACTGAGGCGAGACGAATCAGGTACATGAAGGCTTGGGAAACAGCTGCACAGTTGGAAAACTGGAAATGCATGCCCAAGCATTCGCAGTGACCATTATGCGCTATGATCGCCAACTTTTATTCATCACCTGCCAGGTGCAGATTCCGTAGATCCAGTCTAGTGAAGGGTGGACAATTTTGAGTTTTTCACCCGGGCGCCGATTGGCGTTTGGGATGGGAGAATAAAGCAGTGCTGTAGTGGGTTGACTGAGCACTCATTCATGGGTGGGTCAGATGAGTGGTGAGATCGAGGAGAGGTAATGCCCGCAAGGACTTGGATCTCGCTGCGTGTTGTCCGCGAGGAGACTGGGTGCTTTATTGTCATTTACTGAAGGCGATACCCAAATCGTGGTGTTCGTGTGGGAGCTGGCTGAGGTTGATGGTTTCATTCTTTTCCACGGTTTTACGAGACGTCAACTGAAGTTGCAGGCCGGTGGGTCAGCAACTCAGCAGCGAAGCGGATGACCAAGCGAAGTGAGGATAATAGGTGAAGAGGCAGGAGTAACCCAAGATCAGAGGGTGTTGAGTGAGTCGAATGGGAGGAATATGATGGAGTCGTGGAGATCTGTGATGCTCATGTGCAAAGTTTGTATGCGCGCCCTGACCAGCCCATACCCACAGGGGGGTCTGGCAATTGCCGTGATGCTAAAGGGGTGAGACAGCGGCTTCTGAGAGACCACAAGCTGCACACGTAGGGTCCACAAAAACAAGTCGCTGCTTTGTTGGAATTCACCAGAGCTGACCAGGAATATTCGTCACATTATACCGTTCGACGAGGGCAAAACAGGAAGCGGGTTCGATATACGTGGAAGGCTTTCTTCTGTCATGCTGCTGTGACTGGTTAGACAGGACGCAAAAGAGCGATAAATAACTAACTGGATGCATAATTGGCTTCACGATAGAGGAATGATTTTTTTCGGACTACAGAGCACAGACGAGTGATATGCCTCAGGTATTCCTGCTGGATTTATTGTTTTCTGTCTTCCAAATCAACATACGGGAAGATAATGTACATGCCAAGGACCGACAATTTGCAGTTGTTACCAGTGTAGGTGGTATGTGGGACTCCGAATAGAGTTATCAAGAATCACAGTGGGACTTTGATCGGCTGAGTAAGTGGAGCGAGGTGGGCGAAATGGGGCTTATTTCGGATCAGTCCGATCTGCTGCATTTGGGAAAGTCGATCAAGCTGGAATATCCACTATAAACGGATTTTTTTTTTCTCAGCGAACATTAGAAAGGACTGTATTGTTCTGAATATAGTGCAGCAGTGATTTATTAACTTGTTTCTAGGGGACAAGGAATTCCAAGATGAGAGAAGTTGGACAACAAGGACGATATTCTTTGTAGATGAGAGCCATCATATGAAGGTGTCTGAGACCGCGAGGAGAATCACAAGGGTGAATGCACTCAGTCTTTTTCCCGTAGATTTGTGTACTGTTCTATAAAAATGGCAATAACATCAGTCAGAAGCAGAAGAGGTTCTTGCTTTGAAATGCTTAGGAAAATTATATAACGAACGCCAGTAATTCGATCGAGCTATGATGGGCCTCCTGCTTGCCATGGACAAAACGTACTGATTTCATGCTATATAACACCATCAATGCATTGGATCACGACGTACGAAAAGGCCAATTAGACATTGTTCCTGTCTGTCGGCTTTAAACCCAGTAGTCACTTTTGCAATTGGAACAGAAAACAAATGGTGCAAGGATATTTCAGCAGAACTACGCGGTTGAGTTGCTGAGCCTGTCAGATTCGTATCCTCCTCTACTCGATGGTCAGTGATGTAAGTGTTCAACAGCACCTGCAACTTTAGGCATAAACCGCCTCCCTTAGCGAGACAACGTAAGCATAAACAGTCATTCTGGACTTGTTGGATGCTTTGCCCATTTAACGTCGTATCGATGATTTCAGTCCATGTTCCAGGATCGTTCAGTCGCAGTAATTATGTGCAGGGCTGTTAGCTCGTTCTGGCAACCCTTCAAAATCACAGTGAACTCACAAAGCGGATGCGACTACCCGATCGACTGCAATGTGGAGTCAAAGGGTTGCCAGGAAAAGGCGTCAAACTGAAAGAAAGATCTGTTTCTCCATCGTCGAATCGCGCGTGTTTTTATACGTTTATCGGTTTTATAGGGACATGTGACTGTACCTGTTTGTATTTGTGCATATTCAATGCTGTGAGAAAGTGGTTTCAGATTCTGTCAGTACCTCCAGTTGAACTCAGTCTTTATGTATGTTTCACCCGAGCTGTCAGTCTATGGTTTTGTTTTGCCATCTGTTCCTGTCCCGCTCCTGCTCTACTCCGGCCCCTGCATTACTGAATGTTCCACCGCTCATCTGTTTTTCATTATTACCTGTATTGCTGCCACCTGTGTCTCATTGTGCTCCAACTATCATCTGGCTCTCTGCTTAATGTTCAGTGTATTTCAGTACTACATTTTCACCTGTTGTCATATTATGGCAGTGAATATTCTTAAGCTTATCAACGTTCGTAGTTGTACACTCTCTTTCTGAATATCGACTCTGCCTGTACCCCGAATCCGGTCTATGGATTCCTCTGGATATTTTGATCTCTGCCTGAACTTTGAAGCCGACTTCCTTTGCACCTCGTGATTTTTAACCTAATTAATATTGCTGAATGCTCAGTACAGGGTCTGTGATCCTTGCTCCAGAGCCCTTACTGTACAATCTGGCCAGCAGACCCCCATCGTCTGAGTGCTGCCCCGCAGCAACAGGGACTGATGCTGGGGAGGCACCAGAACCGGCTGGAGCCCATGCTCAGGGCAGCGTAGTCGTCTTCTGCCAATATCGCCGATCTGGTGGCCCAGTTTCTGTCACTACAGCTGTCCCAGACAACCCATCAACATTCTGCGACTACATCTTCAGCTCCGCCCTCCGGGTTCTCGACACTCATCCCGTCCAAGCGCCCCGTCTGCTTCCTCCAGAAAAGTACTCAGGTGAGCCTGGCACCTCCTACTCTTGTCTTTCCCAGTGCATCCTCATTTTTTTAATTGCAGCGACATTTCCGATTGACGAAGCAAAGCAAGTCGACGTCATTACTCGTCTGTCCAGTCGGGCGAAGAATGGAGAACAGCCGCCTCGAAGGCCGGCTCCCCTTTTTGCATTAGTTTTCAGTTGATTTCAGATGAGAGGTATTGTCCGGGCGCTGGAGCAGCGATCCAGTCGCAGACCTGGTACTGTACACACAGTGATTAAATTCAGTGACAAATCCCGAGGTGCAAGCAAAATCGGCGTTAAAGAGTCAGGCAGATATCAAAACATTGGGAGAAGTGGAAAAACTAGAATCGGGAAACAAACAGAGTCGAAATTCAGACGGACAGAGTAGAGATACGAATGCTGGAAATGCTCAGGAAATTTCACTGGCATCGTCTGACAATAACCAGGTGGAAAAAATAAAAACAGGATTGCAATACAGTGAGCAATAAACAGAGAGGAAGATGATAGGTGGAGCACAATGAGACGCAGGTGGCAGCAATATAGGAAATAATGAGAAGCAAATCAGAGACAGAATACTCGGTAATACAGGGGCCGCAGTAGAGCAGGAGCGGGAGCAGGAGCCCAATGGCAATTCAAAACCGCAGACTGACAGCCAGGGGAAACACACAATGAGACAGCGATCAACTGGAGGCACTGACAAATTCTCGTTTTGAGTAAAACGTTCAATAGCACGGAGGGACTTCCTCCAGAACTCGCAGAAAGTTAACATCAGTAATGTTGAAAAATTGTCGCCACCTTCGCTATCACAATATTTATGTGACAAGATCAGAAAAGCGATGACTATCGAAAATGAATTACGCAGGAACAAGGGCCATTGACAACAGATAAGAATCATAAGGATTGGTACGGAAGATGAGTCAAAAGTACAATTCTAAAAGTGAAATTAAAAACAACAGTATTAATGCGGCACTATTTTGTCACCGGAGATCCTTACAATATATAACGGATCCATCTGGAAAACGGCAGAATGACCTGTTCATTACGTCACTCTGAGTCATGAGGAAGCACCGTTCGCTCTAGATGGATGATCATTCCATGGGTGTAATTTCCGTTCCGTAATTTGAATCAGCTAGTTTCTTGTTACAGCCGCTCAAACAACGGATGAAAGCACTAGCCGCTCTGGCGAAGAAAATTGTCTCTAGCTTGTTACGTGGCTGCAATTGGAAGACAGACTATGAACATTTACAGCACGTTGCAGGGCCCACAATGTTGTGCCGACCATATAATCTGCTCTGCAGTCTGCCTGGAATTTCCCTAGCGCATAGTCCTCTTTTTCGTAAGCTTCAGCTACCTATCTAAAGGGCTCTTCAACTCTCCATTGTATCCGCTTTCACAGCGTCTGGCTATCCACACGATCAATCCCCCTCATCATCTCACACATGCCGATCAGGTCACTTCTCATCGTCCATCTCCCCAGGGATAAAAGGACAAATAACTCGAACAGATTCTCATAATGTGCGCACTCCAATCCAGGCAACATCCTTTTACATTTCCTCTGCACTCTCTCTACAGTATCCACATCTTTAGTGTAGTGCGGTGACCGGAACTGATCCTGGCATTCCGAGTGGGGTCTGACCAAGCTGTTATATAGCTGTATCTGTTTGTATTACCTCCTCTGTGAATACCTGGGAACATTTTATAATTTTAATTTGAAATTATAAAACAGAATTTTTTTTGGTACATTTTGTTCGTTTGAGTCAATATTTGGATATAGATGTGGAATTAACTCACGGCCCTTATACTCCATTCATTGTCTATAAATGACAACATGCCATGCGACATCGCAACAACATTATTAACTTACGCTGCAAGTTTGACTATCCCATCGCCACTGACTGGAGGATATGGCCAGTGACCAGAGGGTATTTCAAATTCACCAAACAGTCAAGAGTCTTGCCATCTATACTATATCCTACCTTCAAATTGGCCCCACTAGAATGCAGTGGTTCACCTATCTGGTTCAAGTCCATCTCCCGCTTTTGAGGCCGGTTCTACATCCTATCGATGCCCCGTTAAATACTCCTGCAACACACAACACTACCCACAATACCACAACCTTTGTGTGATTTGTAAATGTACTAAGCTACCGTTCCAAGTCTTCATCCGGGTCATTAAAAAAAAACACAAAACAGAGGTGTCCGAGATCAGATCCCTGCAGAACACCGCTGTTCACAGATATCAATGCAAAATTCGAGCAATCTCCAACCACCCTTTGCTGTCCAATTCTGTATCTACAAAGCAAGTTCTCTTTGGATCCTATGCCACCTTACCTTCTAAAGTAGCCTTGCATGGGGAACATTATCAAATGCCAAAAGTCAGCGGCGTCTTTTTCAGGATAGCTTTTGCACATGGATTTCAAATCCTTCTCGGTTTTATCTTTTTTTTTATCAGCATTCCCCTGGACTCCAATAGATTCTATTTTCCACTGTATCCATTTTGATGTGGAAGTAATCAACGCCAATAATAATGACCGAAAACTGCTGTCTGACCCCTTCAGCACTGTACACTGACCCTTTACCAGTCTCATTTTGAAGTCATATCCTCCATGAACCTTGGCCAATAACTACCTTTGACATCTGATGGAATAAAGCGGTCTCGACCGAGGCTCCCACCTATTATGAATAATGAATAAATCACAAGTAATTCGTCTTCAAACAGAAATAACTATTTCACTGGGCTGCAAATAACCCATAGTAATTCTGAAAAGACACGCCTTTCTGCGCTGACTGCTGAGTCGTCTGAACTTGATATTTTACTTGAACATTGTTTCTCCTTTCTGAACCTACAAGAGGAGAGACTGTACTTGATTTGGCATTGGTAAATGAACCTGGTCAGATGTCACGTCGTTTCGTGGGGCAGCATTTTACAGATAGTGATCACAGTCCTATCTCCTTTACCATAGCATTGGAGAGAGATAGAATCGGACAAGTTAGGGAAACGTTTAATTGGAGTAAGGGGAAATATGAGACTATCAGGCAGGAACTTGGAAGCATAAACTGAACAGATGTTCTGAGGAAAAGGTGCGGAAGGAATGTGGCCAATGTTCAGGGGATATTTCAGTGGGGTTCTGCGTAGGTACGTTCCACTGAGACATGGAAAGATTTGTAAGGTACAGTAACCGTTGCGAACAAAGGCTGTTGTAAATCTAGTCAGGAAGAGGAGAAGTGCTTACAAGTGTTTCAAAAACTAGATAATAATAGAAATGTAGAAGATTATAAGGCTAGTAAGAGGGAGTTTAATAATGAAATTAGGAGAGCCAGAAGGGGCCATGAAAAGGCCTTGGCGGACAGGATTAAGGATAACCGCAAAGTATTCAATAAATATGTGAACAGCAAGAGGATAAGACGTAAGAGATTAGGACCATTCAAGTGTGAGAGTGGAAAAGTGTGTATGGAATCGGAGGAGAGAGCAAAGGTACTTAATGAATACTTTGAATTAGTATTCACTATGGAAAAGGGTCTTGCCGATTGTAGGTATGACATGCAACAGACAGAAAAGCTTGAGTTTGTAGATAGTAAGGAAGCGGAAGTGCTGGATCTTTTGGAAAACATCAAGTTGGATAAGTCACCGGGGCAGGACAGGATGTACCCAAGACTACTGTGGGAATCAATCCAGGACATTGCTGAGCTTCTGGCGATAACCTTTGCATCATCAATGGTGGCGGGAGAGGTTCCGGAGGATTCCAGGGTTGCGGATGTTCTTCCCTTATTCAAGAAAGGGAGTTGGGATAACCCAGGAAATTATGGATCAGTGAGTCTTACTTCATTGGTTGGCAACTTGATTGAGAAGATCCTGAGTGGCAGGATTTACGAACATTTGGAGAGGCATAATATTATGAAGAATAGCTAGCATGACTTTGACAAAGGCCGGTCATGCCTTACGAGCCTGATTGAATTTTTTTGAGGATTTGACTAAACACATTGTTGAAAATAGAGCTGTAGATGTAGTGTATATGGATTTTAGCAAAGTAAGGAGGCATGGGATCCTGGGGAACATTACATTGTGGATTCAGAATTGACTTGCCCACAGAAGGCAAAGTGTGGTTGTAGACGGGTCATATTCTGCATGCAGATTTTGTGACCAGTGGTGTGCCTCAGTGATCTGTTCTGGGATGCCATCTCTTCGAGATGGGGAGGTGCAGGGATTGGTTAGAAAAAATTGCTGATGACACGAAGTTAGGGATAGGGTTACAGCTTGTCATCTGGGCTGAAAAGTGACAGACGTGGTTTCACCCAGATAAGTGTTAGGTTGTTCTGTTTGTTAGGTCAGATAGGCAGAATATGGCATTAATGGTAAAACTATTGTCATTGGGGAGGATTGAAGGATCTTGGGAGCCCGAGTCCATTGGACAATCAAAGCTGCTACGCAGGTTGACTCTGTGCTTAAGAAGGCACATGGTACATTCGACTTAATCGATCGTGGGATTGACTTTAGGAGCTGAGAGGTAATGTTGCAGCTGTATAGGACCCTGTTCAGACCCACTTGGAGTAGTGCCCTCTATTCTGATGACCTCACTGCAGGAAGGACGTGGAAACAATAGACAGAATGCAGAGATTTACAAGGATGCTGCATGAACTGGGCCTTCTTTCCTTGGAGCGACGGAAGATCACAGGTGATCCGATAGAGGTGCACAAGATAATGAGAGGCATTGATATTGTGGTTAGTCGGAGGCTTTTATTTCCCAGGGCTGAAATTGCGAGCAGGAGAGGGCATAGTTTTAATGTAGGTATGCAGGAGGTGTGAGAGGTATTTTTTTTTAAGCAGAGAGTGGTGAGTTCGTCGAATGGGCTGCTGGTGGCGGTGTTGGAGGCGGGAGCGGTAGGGTATTTTAAGAGACTCCTAGATGGGTATATGAAGCTTAGAATAATTGAGGGCTATCGGTAAAGCCAAAGTAGTGCTAAGTTGGGGACATGTTCGGCACAGATTTGTGAGCCGAAGGCCTGTATTGCGCTGTAGGTTTGCTATATTCCTATATCTCTACCCTCAATCGCAGAGATTGGTGCCGACAGCCCAGCGCATATGCGGAAGTAAACCTTCCTGTCTGCAGGACATGGACAGCAGCAGGTGCGGAAAAAAAAAAAACTGTCCAGAATATTAACAGGGACTCCAGCCACGCCAGCCATAAACTGTTTCAGTTGATTCTGTCTGGCAAGCAATGCCGCAGCATGAGGGCCAGGACGAACGGTTTCCGTGAAAGCCGCTTTAACCAGGCCATCAGATTTATCAACGCATATTGCTGTTATTGCATATCTGACTGCGCATTGTATGTGACTGTACGTGCATGTACACAAGACAATTCATTATACAATCTTCGTGTTAGAGCTATATCTTACCCCCTGCATGATAAATAACAGCGGACCTGGGACGAATCCCTGCAGCAGACCCGTCACGGTCAAAGAACAAACAATCTGCTCTCTGACCTCTTACGCTAACCACTGTTCATTCTATGTTGTTTTAGTTTGATGGGTCTGAATGAAAATTGGAATACAATATGCGATTTTCACCAGAGGGAACATAAAAAAATGTGGAGGTTCATCTGTATTTGATGGGGACGTGATCGGCACCTTGAATTTTTAGCACACAATTTCAGTGCGAATATAATGTATTGCATTCTATTGTGTTTAACTGAATTTTCTTGGCATATAATAGACCAGCCTGGGTACATGCCGATAGATCACATATTTTAATTTCTACTTTTGTTCAAACCAAATAGGGTTGGAGAATTGTGGCAGCTCTGGCTAATGCCTTTAAAGTTAAATAGACTGCAGTAACGGTCACGGTAATGGAGTACATTGGTCAAGACATTCACGAGTAAATGTTCTCTGCTTTATACCGAACGGCTGATATCCCATTTCAGTAGCTGAAAACAGGTGCCTTGGAAATTATATTGGTAACGTTCATATTTTCTTTTGCTGTAAAGTTAATAGCCTGTAACATCCCTTGGGGTGACGAATTTATGGCACGGTTTCGGAGTGAGAAAAATATAAACAATATCAGTGTTCTGTAGCTGGTTGTCCCTACTGTGACTGATGTCATAACCAGACTAATTGCAACAGAGGAGTTACTGTGAATTGCATATAAGTCTGCAAATCCGGTCACCGGTCCATAGGAGCCGATGGGATTTTCTGCACTGCTAATAGCTGCTTCCGAATATGGGATATCCAGCGATTTGCTACATCGCGAGCGTTTTCTATCCTACAATTGTGGCGATTGGTGTCCCTGGTAAGATACTGGAACTGGTCACCATGTGTAGTGTCCCGCCGTCTTCCCTTTGTCCCGCTGCACTGTTCGGACTTCTACTCAGCACAAATGCTGCCCTCAGTTTCAGTTACCATACTTTTCTGATATATATATATATTTTTTTTCTGTTTTGTCAAATACCTTGTTGCCGATATTGCCAGTTTCCGAGTTTGATCTCGCTCGGCTCTCTGAAACGATAGGGGTCGCTATTCCAAATTGGCAGCTTTTTCTAATGACCGTCCAGTCGAATGTCGACACCCAGGTCAGTTCTTCCATAATCAGTAAATTATAACTTATGCTTTAAAACTCATTTATTTCACTACAAATATTTCTTCAGTTTTTTCAACTCCAATAATTGAAATGGCGTTTTTTATGGAGTGGTCGACGGTTCAGCGGTAGGGACATCGTGGAAATCAGATGCCTCCCTTGAAACTGTCGGTAGGTCGCCAACCCACTGCCGCTCCACTCCTTTACTGTCAACCAGCCGGAGTGCACCGACAAAGCCGGCACACATTGGATTTGTGTTGTTCACTTTAAAAAACCTATATTGCCACGGTAACTATAACCACCTTTGCTATTCCGTCAGTGCAGTATCGTTCCCGCAGCATAACTCCATAACACTAGAAGAATGGTGGGCATTCAGAGAGTGGCAACAAATGATAATTCTGTGTTGTATTTTCCTGCAAATTTCTTATAGTTAATTTAACGGCGATTGTGATTCTATCTCGGGGAAAGTGCGGACTGTCCAAATGCATCACCCGTTACCTGGTTGGAATGGCAACAGCGGATCTGATGGCGGTTTTAGTTTTCGCTTTAGTGGATCAGAGCAACAATATCTACATTTATTCCAGATCCCTGCTCATCACTCCTGTATGCGCTCTGACACTTGTATTTAGGGTTGTAACGAGGGACTGTTCTGTTTGGTTTACGGTCAGTTTTACCTTCGATCGTTTCATCGCAATATGTTGTGGGAAGCTGCGGGAACGATACTGCACTGAGAGAACAGCAGCTGTGGTTATGGTAACGGTGGTTATCGTGAGCTGCGGGAGATGTACCCCGTTTTACTTCGCCGTTGAACCTTACGTCATCATTGATAACATGCCGTGGCGTTGCTCCCTCACAGATGAATACGCTACTTCACCCGTGTGGAGAGGATACGAATTAATGGATAGCATATTAACACCGTTGCTACCAATCGGCTTAATTCTGGTGTTCAATGGGTTAACTGTAAGACATATAATTGCGGCAAATAGAGTCCGCAGAGGGCTTCGGAAGAGCAGCGATAAACAGAAAGATACCGAGGTGGAAAACCGTAGAAAATCGATGATTTTGTTGTTTGCAATTTCAGCTAATTTCATATTATTTTGGATACCCTATTTAGCTCATTCCCTGAAATGGCAACTGGAAAACTATTTGTATCAGGACAGATATTTGAGTTCCCCGGTATATATACTACAACAACTTGGGTTCATGTTGCAAATTCTAAGTATGTGCACCAATACTTGTATCTATACACTGACACAGAGGAAATTCAGAAAAGAGCTGAAGAATGGAATGACGTATGTGTTTACATTAAATGGCCATTTGTGTAGATAACGTCCACGTCCAACTGAAATTCAGCGAAGATTTCTAATAAAACAGTTTTAAAAATGGGTAGGGCATGAATTGAATCAATTATTTGCCAGGCCATTCCGAAATTGCAAAATCACAGAAGGTTATATACCTCATGGAGTTAAGCCAGGGAACTGGGCAAATGCTCAATGGCTGGCGTGAATGCTACATTGGTTGAATGAATCCAAACTATCGCAGAGACTTGACAAACACAGGAATGGCTTCCGGACATACCCGTGTTCAGATACTTCTAAATTGTCAGAGTCGGGTAAAAGAGAGTAAAGAGTGTCTTATTGAAACACACGGAGAGTATGATAGTAACTCTGCTTTTGAAAGTGAAGAAACAGTAGAGAGATTGTGTATTGATAGACTGTGATTAGAGCTCAGAAGCAGAAAGTGAGCAACCATACGTTTGGGAGTATACTGTAGAGACTACACACCCTGAACTAGCTCCAAAACATAAACACATGTACGGAGCCAGGGACGACGTGATTGGGAGATAGATTTGGGACAGATGACATATTAACACGTTTATTGTCACAGACAACTTACGCTTCCCTAATATCATTGGTACTTCCTCAGGTTAGAAGGATCGGATATGACAGAATTTCCCAATAAGCGGACAGGGGGACTACAGAACATTCCATTCAGGATCTAGTACCAGAAAATGTCACAGTTCTCCTCGCGGATCAACTATTCCTCAACAGCCTGACCTTAGCCTTACACTGGGATACGATCTGACAGTAGGGAATGTATTTAATTAGTGGTATTAGGTAGGCACTTGGAGCCGAATTTGGGAAATAGTGTGCTCCGTGAAATGCGCAACCAATGATTGTTAATGGAACAGTTGACTGGGGTCCAGTATAGACATGTCTCATTGAGGCTTGGAACGGAAGGTAGTGCAACGTAACCTTGGTTGACAAAAGATATGGAACACCTCGTCAGGAAGAAGAAAGATAGATACTTCAGATTCAGTAAGAAAAGATCAGACAGGGCTATGGGAAGTCACAATGTAGACACAAAACAAATTAAATTAACCTAGACGATATAAAGTGATATAAAAGATATGAGAATGCCTTGGAGAGTTGCATTACGGTACAGGACGAAAAGGAGGGTGACGAAAGAGAAGGTAGGACAGATCAGAGATAAATGAGGAAACATGTGTCTGGATTGCAAAGAGCCAGTTAAAGTGCTTAATGATACTTTGCTTCCGTATTCACCAGTGAGCGCCACCTTCATGAATGTGGATCCAGCATAAAAATGCCGATATACTGCGACATATTGACGTTAAGATTTATGCGTTGGAAACTTGTAAAACATTAAAATAAACCATTCTCCAGTGATAGAAGGTATTTACCACAGGTAATGAGAGAAAGCGGGCGAAGATATTACTGCGCTTTTGGGCATGATATTTGCGTCTTCACTAGCCACAACAATACTAACAGCGGATTGGAGGATGCCGAATGTTAATTCCTTGCTCAAGAAATGCAATATGGAATGTTCTGAGAATTGCAGGCAGTAAGTCTTCATTCAGTAGTGGGCAAGCTATTGGAGAGGATTAATAAAGAGGGAATTTATGAATATCTGGAGAAACATATTCTGGATGTGAACAGCCAGCATGGTTTTGCGGGAGGAGGTCGTTCCTTATCAGCCTGATTGAATTCCTTGAAAAAGTGGAAAAAAAAAATATTACAGATGAGGACAGAACAGACAATGCGGCGTGTATTAATTATGTAAGGTGTTTGACCGCATTATGCTTGGTATGCACATTCAGAAAGTGAGACGGAACGGAATCGAAAGAAACCTAGTTGCACACACTGAGAATTGGCAGATTAACAGAAGGCAGATTCGATAATACAAAAAGGGAAGACAGTAGCCAGTGATGCTTCGCAAGGAAGGTATACAGTTTAGTGCACCTTACAACTATTGCTCCACTCCGCAATTACAGTGTTCTGAAAGGCCGACAGCAGTTTGACCATCTTGCAACACTTGAATATTTTACTGAATTACTGCTGACGATGAATGCAAAATTCTGAATTTCAGAATGGAACTGTACGCTATATAATCTGACCTCCAGTTTGCACATTACAGGGCTGATGCTACAATGATATCAAAACAAATATTTCCAGTCGAACCCCAACACCCAACATTTCAAAGTCTTCAGCAGCCTCTGTTTGTACTCCTTAAATCAACCGAGCTCCAAAAAATGCGAATTCCGAATTTCGATTTCAAGTATGCATGGAATTGTCCTTATGCCAAATTATCTTTCAGCAGTGGGCTTGCTGTACCCGGAACAGACAAACTAATATTGCAATCCATTTAACCCTGATTCCACCTGGCCGATGTGGAATCCACATCTCTCTCTGAAATCAATACAAAAGCAGACAAATAAAAGAATACATTCTAAATAATCAGGAAAAGCAAAACAAAAATAAACACTTGCACATTTCTATCGTCAAAACAGTTGCAGGTAACTGGCGTATGGAAAATAATCAGTTATTTGCCAGGGTGAAATTCTTTATCAAATATGCTAAAGAGCGGGAAAATGCGGGTGATAGACACTCAGATACACTAACAGTTTCTGAACGAAACCCAGATTCTGAAATTCACATCAGATCCTGGAAATGCATTTCACTCAAGGAAACAGATATTTTGAGATAGTCATATCGTGTTGTGAAACAGAGGATTAATTCAAATATTCACAAAACAAACCTAGCAAACACTCGACTGCCTTCGGTTCATTCATGCACGAATTATCTCTCTTTATTCTTCAAGTGAACTGATAAATGTCCAGCCCTTCTACAACATTTTACATTCTCAATGCAGTCACACTTCAAACTATCACAGGAAATGTCATAATTTTCATTGTTGTACATTTCACAAATAATCTATAATTAGAATCTTACAACATTTAAGAAATCTTTTCGCATCTAAAGCAAATGGACGCTGGAAGTTATGTATCGTACGCAGATTAATATTCAACCTATTTAAAAATAACGTCAGCGCGTCATCAAATCTCCAGCGGAGTCCACGTTCTCTCACCTCCAATCTCCGATCAAGGATAGGATTCAGTGTAAATGAAAGTTTTGTTGAATAGTATCAGTCTTAATAAACCCTGTTACTACCGCTGAATGAATAGATTTGAACCCAGTACTGGGAACATTGCCCCAAGAAAATCCGGTCCGCAACTATGGCCTTTATCGCCTCACTGATGGAGTGAACGTATATTCCTTTAGTGCGTTACCTCCCTTATAATCTCAGACTTGCACTTTCTTATGCACACGTTAAAACGTTTTACTAAATCTCAAAGGCTTACTATGTGTAAGGACAGAGGGATGAAACAATATCATTGACTTTCTCTGTTCGTCGGTTCTGAGAGACACTAAAATTTGTCACCACATATATCTGACTACTAGCTCTAAATTGTCTCAATATAATGCTTATTCATTGTGGCCCTTGGAACACCATTCATCGATCTGACGAAAATTAATTTGGTTACATTTGGTTAGCATGTCGAGTGACATACTTTGTTCATAGCCTGTAATAACTTGAGGGATTCTTCAATTCTTCACTTGCTGCCTTTTTTTTCTTGTATTTTCTGCAAAGTCGTGTGTTAAGAATGTAACTCTGAGGTTTTAAAAGTCTGCTATGTGCTATGACCTAATGATATGTTCCTACAGAATCATATTTAAATCAATGTCCTTGCAACAACTGTACCTAGACCGTGAACTGCTGTCCGGTGAGCAGTGGTCAGTAACGGCTCAGTATGATCATCCACAGGCACTGATGTCCCAGATTCCTGAGCAATATCCTCGACGCTTAAACACAAATGAAGTAGTACATGTTATATACTTATTTCCGTTTCCTGCCTAGTTTCCTTACTTAGCGATTTCTCTCTAGTCCCACATGGGAAAACCGCCAGGAATAGTACAGACTTCTTCAATTTGTATGCTGGCAAGAGACATTTGGAACAAGGCTGCCTATCATCATCATAACCGTACGGAGCTGCGTCACCACGTCCCTTCCTGTTTCGAAAACACACATTATTTCTCACTGAATGGGCAAGATTGCCCTGCAGCCTTTCATACTGCTTTGGGCACTTCTTCTAAACTTTAGTGTTATGTTTCTTTTCTAATATTGATTTAGGAATTACAATCATAACGTTTTTAAATCAGTGCACATTTTTTCCCAATCCTTCCACTTTGCTGCAAGCTAAACTGATTCTAAACCCTTTCTCTTTTCTATAATAAGCTTTCTAAAACTTATTGAAATGGATCATTATCCAGGCTCCTTGAATCCACTTGCATTGTAATTTGTTAGGCTTCTTCTTAAGGTGACTATTTGCTCTTCACTTAGGACCGATCCTCATGTGACGCATAATTGCTTCTTCTAATCATTGTCGTTGTGCGTTGGACTGCTGCCCAGTTTGACCTCAATCCTTAATTAAATATCCTTCTGCACTGACTTCGGTTAAATACCACACGTCACATCTTCCCGTAGGGATTCATCCACATCCGTGTCATAGTTGTTTGTTTGTTAGTTTATTTGTTTGTCTGGTTATTTATTTATTTATTTACATATTCATCTATCTATCTATCTATCTATCTATCTATCTATCTATCTATCTATCTATCTATCTATCTATCTATCTATCTATCTATCTATCTATCTATCTAGCTATCTATCTATCTATTTATTTATCTATCCATTTATTTATCTATTTATTTATTTATTTGTTTGTTTATGTATTTATTTATTTATTTATTTATTTATTTATTTATTTATTTATTTATTTATTTATTTATTTATTTATTTATTTATCTATCTATCTATCTATCTATCTATCTACCTGCTTGATTGATTATTTATTTATTTATTTATTTATTTACTTTCCATTCACGCCTCCATGACCAGCGTAGTCTACAGAATGACCTTATGCATTTCTGCATCAGAATATTTAAAAAAATGTGAGGGTGGGATGTAATTATGGGTGGCATTATTTTCCGAAATACTAAGTCGGAGAACCCAGTGACTAATGGATTAGAAGAGAGCGAATTCCTTGGAACTTTACATTATTGGTGTTTTTTTTTGGACCCATTATGTTCACACAACAACAAGAGGGGAATCCTGTCTAGATTTGATATTCTGTAACAATCAGGGTAGTATTTTGAGTACATATGTTGTTCAGCCTTCAGGAACAAGTGATCTTAACATTGTTAGTCTCAGTTTTTTGTGATAATATATCAGTAAAGAACAAATCAAGTAAATCAATTTCGGGAAAGTAATGTTTGTGAAGATGCAGCTAAGAATTTCGATGATGAACTGTAAGGAACTGTTTAACTTTGGGTCACTTAAGCAGTAATGGGGCTGAAAGTAATCCACACAGTGCAGGGAAGATTCATACCCAAGGTCGGGAGAAACAATAACAAAACAATAGATCAATGTTCAAAGCTCAAAGCAAAATTTATTGTCAGAGTACACATATGACACTACACAACTAAGGTACGACCCTAAGGTACCGTAAGGTACGACCAGAGCCAGGCATGCTGAGAATTTCAGGACTATTCTGATAGTGTTAGTATGTTGTCTTCTGGAGATTATCAGAGACAGTGCCAAAGAGTGACCAGACTAATTGAGGAACGGAGAGAGGGATAAAGAGTGACAAGAGAAATAGTTGAGCGGAGAGTGGGCTAATGCGTGACCAGACTATAATAGTTGAGCGGAGAGTGAACCAAAGAGTGACCAGACTATAATAGAACAGTGAGTTGGACAAAGAGTGGCCAGATTCTGAAATCCGAATGAAGAATATAACATGCACTACTTCATTTGTACCTCAGCATCTGATAAATATTGATTGGGACATTACTTCCCGCGAATAATCATACTGAGTTATTACAGACAACTGATCACCAGAGAGTAGAGTAATGTCCCAATATGGCAAAATAAATGAAATTGATTGGACTGTGTTCCTGTGCGAAGATATCAGCACATAGCGGTTTTTTTAAAGACTGATAATTAAATTCGTAACATTCAACTTTTCCGGAAATACAAGGATAGAGAACTAAGTGAATTAAAGAATCCGTTAAGTTACTTTTGAGTGTTTGCAGAAGATGCCGCTAGACGTGCTAACCTAATGCAGTCATACGAGCGGCAAGCATAAAAACAGAAGACCTTAAGAAATAGGAACAGGGGTAGGGCGGTTCACCCATCGAGCCTGCTCCACCAGTTGATCAGTTCATGGCCAATCTGTCCATGGACTCGTCTCCAACTCGCTGCCTTTTCCCCTTATCCCTTAATTCACCGATATTGCTAAACTCTATACGAACCTGTCTTAAATATATTTCCTGAGGTAGCCTGATTTGTTCATTTAGGCAGAAAATTCTGCTGATTCACCACTCTCTGGGAAAACATTTCCTTCTTATCGCTGTCTAAAATGTACATTGTGTATCTTGAGGTTATGTCTCCTAGTTCTGTTTCCATCTACCAGTGGAGACAACTTTCCTGCCTCTATCTTATCCATACCTTTCGTAGATTCATATGCTTTTATGCCGTGTAAACACAGGCCACGGCCTTCAAACGAGCTCAGAGAAGAAAGAAGAGATATTAAAGATAGAAATATAGCTGAATCAGAAGATGCCAGAAAAAGAGTCTCCGTTAGGCGGCATCATCTAAGCTCCTCCCTCCGATTATAGAGAAGGTAACACACTAAACGAATGCACCCTCACTCCATCACTAAGGCAGTGAAGACCATTCCTCCGGTAGGGGTGGGTGAGGGGTGTCGCGTGTGGCCAAGGTATCAGTACTGTGCACAAATCTGTTATTTTAACGGTGATGATAGGGATTATTAAACATAACATACAACAAATTGTTAATTTAGTCTTAAACTTATCTTTATTCCGTGATTGGAGGTGAGAAAACGTTTAAGTCGTTGGAGATTTGGTGAAGTTGTTACGTCATATTTTAGATATGTTGCATAATAATTTGCGGACGATACATAACTTCCAGTGTCCTTTCGCTTTAGACTGGAAAGGATTTCTTAAATGTTGTATGATTCTAATTATAAACTATTTGTTAACTGTTCTACAGTTAAGGGTTCTGCAATAGTTTAACGTGGGAACGCACTGAGAATGCAAAATATTGCACAAGTTCTCGATAATACTGAGTTCAGTTGAAAGAGAAACAGAGGGAATGGGTGTGTGAATGAACTGTAGGCAATCGTGTGATTGTTAATATTGTAGTGAAAAGATATTTGAATTAATCTTTTCATTAACAAGAGGATATCGCTGTCTGTAAAAGTCCACTTCATTGGTTGAAATAAATATGCAGGAACACACTATCACGGACTGCTTCCTTTTCCAAAATTGCATAAAGTCTCTGTGTATGAGTCCGCAATCGCCCACATCTGGTTTCCCTTTGTTCTTTAGATTAATTGGTACGTATTATCGCGCTAGGGTTTTACTGTTTATTCTATATACGACATTTACCAGCGACAGTCTTGAAGGAAGAAACGCTGGAGCTTAGATTACTGTTTTGCCATACCTGTGTATTTCGAATGCGTTCTTGTGTTTGTTTACTGTGGTATTGAATTCAGAGGGAGACACGGATTCTGCACTGGCCATGGGAAATCAACGTTAAATAGATCGAGATGTGAGTGTACCTATTCCAGGTAAGATAAAATTGACATAAAGTGAATTCTTCTTTACTTGAATTGGAAATTTGTAATTCGCTTTTTGGGAGTCTGGATCATTTGGAAAGCAACAAAGGATGCTGCTGAATATTTTGAAATACTGATCATGAGTTGCAGGGTTTCATTGGAAAAATAAAAACAATTGGAATATCCGTACCATCTGCCTTTAATATGTAAACGTGATTTCAGTTTAGATAGCGCGCAGCTTCAGTCCTGTAATAAGTATACGCAATTTCAGTTTAGGTACCGTGTGGTTTCCGTCCGAATTTAGTAGCTTGCATTCAAATAAGCCCGAACACAGTGAATTATCAAGTCATGCAGAATGGTCAAACTAAAGCTTGTTACTCAGAACAGTATTAGAGCAGAGTGTATATAGTGTACTAATGTAGTGCAAAGAGTACTAATGATTATACCTTCCTTGCAGACCATCACTAGCCATTGTCCTCCAGGCAGAATACAATCCATCCACTGCGTCATTGGCCTTCCTTGCTTAGCCAGTTCTCAATATATGCAGTCAGGTTTCACTAGATTCCAGGCCAAATGATTTTTTGGAAGTGTGCACCATAGGGACCCCAGTCTAATAGTTCACACAATTATTATATCCCATATCGTTTCTTCTGCTATATCGGCCTGTTTTTAACTTTTTCATGGATTTTTACTGGCTCATAAAGGACACAAAACCATTCTGACTATCACCAACTAGAATATATTTCTCCGTAAATGTTGTCTCTAACAAGGCTCAAAAATAACTTGCCCATTACTGACCGAAGACTCACTGGCCTGTGATTCTCAACACTCTGCCAATTACGATTCTTGAACAAAGAAATAACATTTGCCAGTCTCCAATTGTCCCGCACTACTTCTGCGGCCAATGATGAAGCAAATGTCATGTCCAAACGCGCAGCAATATCTCCGCACGCTTTCGCTAATTACCTGGATTGCATACCTTCTCGCAGCGGCAAATGGTTTATATTCATGTATTCCCTCTTTCCAGCTCTTAATTCTGATCGTCTGCATGTCTGAGCACGCCTGCCTTTTTTCGCTGTATCCACATTCATCAAGATCTCACTCACTGCTGTATACCGAAGCAAAGTATCGTAAAGGACTTTCACCGCCTCCTTGCACTCCAGAGCCATGTTTCCTCTTTTATATCTTATCTCTCTCACTCGCTATGCCGTCATCATCCTGTTTTTCACCTACCTTAATGCGAGTCACACATACCTTCTCATGTTTCCTTTTAATTCTTCTCAGTCCATTTTTAAATACATTCCCCCCCCCGGCTCCAATGTGACTTTCCAAAGCCTTGCCTGATCCTTTCACCCAAACCCTTGGGTATATTCTTTTTTCAACTTGAAGAGGTGTTAAATATCGCTTGTCAACCAGGGTTACTTTATGAGCCATCCGATCCCCGCCTCAATGAAAGAAGCCAATGCTGAACCTCAGTCAAGGGCTCCATTAACAATCTCCATATTTCCCTTGTGCATTTGATGGAACAAATCTCTTCCCTTATTCGGCTCCCACGTGCCTATCGAATAGTATCAATAAAGAGCATTGCACATTTTCTGCTGCTATCCCAGTGTAAGGTATGTCGAATAGCTGTGCTTTATCGTTCTGAAATGCCGGAACGCGGAGAGATCAGTTACCTGACCCATTTCACTCTCTAGTATTAGCACAGGATGAACTGTTCACTAGTCCGCCTTCGCGTTACTTCAGCCAGTTCTCCTTCCTGTACACAACTGAGTAATCCTGTCAAGTCTAAACTTTTTAAACATAAGTATTGCCGATGAAGATCAGTGAACTTTAAGTTGCCTGTGACAACAGTCGTTTTAATAGTGTATAAACACCTGCGCAAAATCGATCTCTCGATCTGTCACTCTCACTGTGTGTTGTTTTCGTTTTGTAATGCGTTTTCAGCACAGAATACTGTCACACGTGTGTTTGTTCCCTTCATAGTAGTGAGTTCTACTCACAGTCTATTGACATACAACCCCAGTACAGTGTCCCCCACTTTCCTCAGACGTGATACTATCACAATTTCCTTGCGTTTAAAAGTTTTTCCCATTACTCTCTATTACCACACCGTGAGCATTTTGAAACATCTGAACCTCTTAAAGACCGTAGATTATCCCTCCCCTTGAGATTGAATTGAGTTTATTTCCATCACATACACGAGGAATAAAAATCTTTAGGTTACGTCTCCGTCTAAATGGGCATTGTGTAATCCCAGTAATTTATAATAAATTATGATAAATAGACCAGGCAATGTAACATAGAAAAACACTCCTGGTGGATGAAGCTCTCCTGGAGCCTGCTGATCATGGCTTTTATGTTGCGATAACGTTCCCCACATTTTCGTCAAATCTCTGCAATAATTTGGAATTTATTTATTTCAGGATGCCCAGGCCCATGATTGCTTGAATTTATGACGTATTTGCCAAACCTACTGATTTTTAAAAATGTTTTATTCTAAAATTCCACTGAATTACAATTGGAGTGCGAGTTATTTACACAGACGTCCATTTAACGTGAAAACATATTTCATTCCATTCTTCAGCTCTTCTCAGAATTTCCTCTGTGTCAGTGTACAGATACAAGTGTTGGTGCACATACTCAGAAATTGCAAAATTGCCGCAAATTGTTGCAGTATATATACCGGGGAGCTCAAATATCTGTCCTGGTATTAGTAATTTTCAGTTTGCCATTTCAGCGATTAAGCTATATCGGGTATCCAAAATAATATGAAGTTAGCTGAAATTGCAAACAACAAAATCATCGATTTTCTGCGGTTTTCCACCCCGGTATCTCTCTGTTTATCGCTGCTCCTCCGAAGCCCTCTGCGGACTCTATTTGCCGCAATTATATGTCTCACTGCTAACCCATTGAACACTAGAATTAAGCCGATTGGTAGCAACGGTGTTAAAATGCTAACCAGTAGTTCGACTCCTTTCCTCACTGGTAAAGTAGCGTATTCATGTGTGTGGACGCAACGCCACGACACGTTGTCAATGATGACATAAGGTTCAAGAACAAAGTAAAACGGGATACTTCTCACGCAACTCACTAAAAACACGGTCACCATAATCACAGTTGCAGTTCTCTCAGTACAGTATCTCTCCCCGAGCTTTCGACAACATATTGCGATGAAACGGTCGAAGGTAAAACAGATCGTAAACCAAACAGAACAGTCCCTCGTCACAATATGAAATACAAGTGTCAGAGCGCATACTGGAGTGATGAGCAGGTAACGGGAATAATTGTAAATACTGTTGGTCTGATCTAGTAAAGCGAAAACTATAACCGCCATCATATCCGCTGCTGCCATTCCAACCAGGTAACGGGTGATACTTTTGGAGAGTCCGCATTTTCCCCGAGATAGGATCACAATCGCCGTTAAATTAACTACAAGAAATTCAGAGACAGAAAAAAAACATCACCGAATTATCGTTAGATGAAAATGTCTGAATGAACACCATTTTTACATAGCAAATGCAGAATATGATTTTTTTTTAATTTGGAATTCAAAAGCAGAAATACAATTTGTGCGGACTCTGCCCGTGCACTCCGGCTGGACAACAATGGACAGAATTAACAGTGGGTTGGCGACTTACCGACAGTTCAGAGCCGGGCATCTGATTTCCACTGCTCATCACCGGTGAAGTTCGATCTCTCCATAAACAACACCATTTCCATTATTTGAGATGAAATTGCTGATGGGAATATTTGTAGTGAAATCATGAAATTGCATGCATTTGTTATAATGTAGTGGTTTATGGAAGAACAAACATGAGTATCGATATAAGACTGGCCGGTCAGTTGAAACTGCTTCTGATCTGGAAAAGCGTCCACTGTCGGTTTAGAAAGCCGAGCGTAGTTAAACTATGGAACAATGGCAATATCGGCACCAAAGTAATTGACAAAAAAAAAGCCTCACGTAGAAACAGTAAGGAATATGAATAACAATTATATCAGATGCTTGAATCTTCAATTCTGCAAACACATCTCAGACAAAAGTAGCATCTGTGGTCAGTAAAAGTGCAAACAGTGCAGCGGAACAAAAGCAATATTAAGACGACAACGTACATATAGTGATCCTCTCCAGTACCGTACCGGGGATAGCGATCGCTACAATTGTAGGATAGAAAATTCCCGGGATGTAGAAAATCGCTGAATATCCCATATTCCGTCAGAGGCAACGTTCAGTTGTATGGAACATTCCAACTGCTCATATGGGCCGGTGATCGGTTTTACAGAGTTACATGCAATCAGAGCAATTCCACTGAGGCAGTTAGTGTGATTATCACATCAGTCGCAAGAGGGACAATCAACAACACAAGTACTGATATTAAAGTTGGGTTTATTCTCACTCTGTCAGCGTGCCATGAATTCGGCTCCCCAAGGGATGTTACAAGTAATTACATTTTAAGCAAACGATAATATAAACGTTGTCAATGTGCTTTCCAAGACATCTGACGTCAACTGCTGAAATTGGACATTTACTGGTCAGTTTTGTTTCGAACATAGACAATCATCCTGATCAAACAACATGAGCAATGAACATCAAACAAATTTATTTTGTCACATTCATCAGAGCATATTCGCTTCTGCCGTTGAGAGCCGGACCTTAAACATTAGCTCGGCAGGTGAAATGGGGCACAATTTATAGAAGAGGAAGTTGGGATCTGTTTTTCTGTCGCTTGCTCCATTCATTTTGAGTCATTTGATTGATGAAGGTCACAGTATCCCCTGATGACATGTATCACAATAAAACACGTTGTTTGTATGTTCTTCCGTGTATATCAACGCGATTTAGATGATTATCGCCGGGAACTTTGATAATAAAAGTTTACGCACCAGCACGAATTTAGCTGCGGCTTGGGGACGGTTTGATAAACGTTCTTATCTAGATTAACAGAGAGTGGATGGTTGATTCTGTGAATCTGACAAGTCTACTGCAGGGATTGCTCTTCAGCCCGTTGTTATTTATCATGAATGTTAATGATTTAGATGTCGATTTTGGAAAACTGAAACAGAAGAATTGCGGGTGTCTGCTGGGCTGGGGGCGTTGTTCCAGCCAGGAACTATATCCAAGCTAGTAGCGTGTTGTTGACCGGCGAGGAAGTGGGCTGAAAATGGCAGGTGACATTTAATATAGGCAACTGTGAGATGGTCAACGTTGCGAAGAAATATACAATAGCTTAAAACGCACATATTTTCTAGAATTTCGTGTGCAGTATTTAAAAAGCGACCTGAGGATATTGATCGATATTTCCAGGAAAGCGGCATCATAGGTAGATCAGGTCGAATTGAGCTCTAATCACATTAGACTTCGCAGCTAGATCACGGAGAACAGGAGTTGTGACGTTACGTTGAAGCTGAACAACACATTGGCGAGGCCGTAGATAGAACATCGTGAGCTACTCCGGTCACCTACCAACAATTTTGAAATGTCAATAAGCTTCAAAGTGTGCAAAGATAATTTCAAATGAAGAGTTCGGAGACTGATTACAGGAGAGACAGTTTAAATAGGTTAAATAATTTATTTATTCCTTTGAGAGCTCGAAAATGAATGGACATTTTTCAAAAGAATACAAAGTTTTGGGGGTTACAGACAAGGTGAATTTCCGGAGATTTTCCCCGTCCTCTGAGGGAATCTAGACGTAGACTGAAGTGTTTGTGATGAAAAGTAAAACATGAAAAAGGTGAAGCCTATGCACTCAGATGTCGATCGAGTGTACAAGGAAGATCACAGGGTGTTATCTGGATGTGAGTATTAGCCTATTTCTCTGTAGTAGTAATCTACGACTCCATGACTATCTCCGTCCCATTTCTCCATTCAGTGTCTTCTAATTTTCCGCAATGTCACCAATCTCTTTGGGCAGAATGGAAGGTGCGTTCAAGCTCACCTTTCAATCTAATTTCCTTGTTTTTGTTGTACAAACTGCTCTGTGCCTGCTGTGGAACTCGCACCGATGAGCGGCCCTCGGCTTATTTGAAAAGGAAGTCTCGCCACTCTACTTCCAGGGTGGAACTTGGATCAATCTGCAGCCTTCGGCTGCCTGGAGAAAGCCTCACACGTGTATCTGTCGTGGAGCTGATATCGATGTTCGGCCCACCGCCCATTGAAGGATGACTCACCTCTCCTGATCCATCTTGGATCTGATATCGATGTGTGGCTCTCGACTCCTTTGAGTGTATCTCAGCGTTGACAACACGTTTTCTCTTTTAACACTTTGAATATCATTTGTGAGGCAGACTGCGCCACTCTCACATTGGAATAAACTTTTGTTGTGAATTATATTTATCCCTAAATCGTAAACTTTGCCATTATTTGCGACAATAGTTCACTTCAATTCCTATGCCGCGATTTTATTGTAAGCACTGTCAGTAATCAAGCAATCGGGTTCATTAATCAATACATCAAAGCTCATACTGGTTTTGTTCATTTCAGCGATACTTGCGATCTTAACAAGGAATCATTTATTATTTGTCCTTGATTGCTCCGCCGATGGCAAGGATTATCTTCTCTTTTGCAGGATTGCAGTCTTTCAAGTTGCGAATGTGAAGACGTTGGGAAGAACAATGACGGACGGAGATACATTTCCCCGCGAAACCTGTGAACTCTGAGGTGGTGAGTTTCACTGCAACCGTGGTTGTCGTTCCGGACGCCGGATGTCCGGAGGAGCATCACACACGTTAACACACAGCAGAGTGAAATATGATGAAGCGGGTTTCCTTTTACTGAAGGCATCCAAACTGCTATTGACTTGCTGAAGATTTATTTTACCGTAGGTGTGATGTACTCCCTCATATTCTTGCTGCGTGGCATGTGTGGAAAGAAATGATATTTTTAAGGCTAATCACAGAGCACATATGAATTTTGCCCTGTTTTTTTTTTTCAAAGCTGTTTGAAAGTCAATATCTGGGGGATTCAGTGCCCTTCATTATTATAGACCGGCCACAGATCCATTTCCATAGGAATACTGGGAATTGTTTACATTTTCATTCACAAAGGCATCAATTTTAGAAGGGGAATGAGAAACAATGGCACAGTATTCATCAAAGCGGTGACCGAATCACCATTGGGTCTCGCCAATGTCGGGGTTGCCACACTGAAAGAATCCGATATAACTGTCAGATCTGGAAAGACGGATTGTTGTGATCAGTTATTGGTGACGGTGGAGGTGTAGATGCAGGTAGGGTACTTGTAACGCTTGTAGGGATAAGTGCCAGGAAGGAAATCAGTAGTGGATATGGGAGTGAGGTTGACCTGCAGAAACAGCAGAAGGGGCTGTTGGCAGGGTAGGGTAAGTGCATCTTCGTAAGATTGCGTTGAAGACGGCGTAAGTTATGGAGGACGAGATTCCCATGGCCTGTTAGGTAACAAGATGAAGACCTGTCGTGGACAGAATAAACGTGCAACGTAGCGTCATGGACCTGATTTTACATGATATACAGTTCTCAGGACAGTGATTTACATTCAATGTACTAAGGAGTGACAGATACAGCAGTGAAAGGGATAGCAATAAACCTCATATTTGTTGTTATCTTCGTTCAGATGTTAAGGAGAAATATTCATTCATTTTTTTATCATCACTACGGGCCATGTTTATATTTCGAGGCACCGGCACATTTTTATTTTGATATGTTTAAATTACATTCGGTGCTATTTATTTGTTTTACTCTCATTTAGACACTCTACACGAAAATAAACCCAGATTTCTTCACTAGGTTCCTAGGTAAAGAACATCAAAGACGCAAATATGTACAGCTGATGTTCAGTAGGTTCTAATAATGGAAACCACCGGAGCTCATAGCTGGTCGAGCTTTCGTCACTTACAGCTTTACACAACCGATACGTTTTTTTTCTCTCTGATGCCCCATACCAGGATTACCTACTGAATATATATTTTAAAATACTCTGTGTACATATACATGCATTTTAAGATACTAAATTATATGAATTGTTGCGAATCAATGTGCATGTTTTTGTTGCTTTAACCAAGCTGTGTAACTGTTGCACATCACTAATCAGAATAATTACAGTCAAGATGAGATGCACTTAACCCGTTATGGTGCGGCATGCGCCATTACAGTATACACTCAATTGTGTGATTATGTTAAAAAAAAGATTTAAAACATTTTGAAATAATTTGAAAATGTATTGATTGAATGAGACAAAATATGAAAAGGAACAGAATGAAGCTGGTCTCTTCAGACATGCGGTAATCTGAAAAACAGCCGAATGAATGTGGATAAACTATGTATCTACTCGGCGCATTCACGGTCATCTGTCTGAACTGCTGGAGACCCAATACCTGGATTTAGATTGGACGACAGCAGACTCATTGACTGTAATGCTGAAACATCAGAACGATTAAAGACGTGGTTTATTTTTCATAGAGACACATCCGGTCTCTTAGCAGAATGGTCCGTGCCTTACTAACACCTCACTGACCACGCTGATGGTAGAACTGCATCTCTTGAAACAACACTGAGCTGAAATGATAATATCACTACTGGCCAGTCTGACAGTATCATTACTAACCCTAATGGCTGTCATTAAACCCTACTGATAATGTTGCTGCTTCTGTCGCATCAACTGATCAAATTGATGACTTCCCGGCATAACCTCGCCATTCACTGAAAGACATTCCTGATCCATATTTTGAAACTCTCATCTATGTGCAAAGTTCAGCTTGTGGATATTCAGACAGGTTCCCCAGTCACGGATAATACATTCGGGGGAGGAAGGTACGGTTGGCAGCTATGATACCCTCCGTGCCCTCCTCCCACAGCAGGACACCAGGGCCTTGACCGGGGGGTCTTGCATCTTAGACACCTCCGCAGGGAAGGGAAGGGATTGGTAACCATGGCAATAGCAAAGGGCGATATACCCATTGCAGAGAAGCTGTGCAACGCAGAAATTTGTTCACGTGATGCTTTGCTCTTACTGACTGACCGTCCGTCTGCGTATTATGAACAAAACAAAAACTAACTGTGGCGAGGAGGATCAGGTACATGAAGGCTTGGAAACCAGCTGGACTGGTGGAAAGTTGGAAATGCATCACCAGACATTCGTAGTGACCAGTGCGCGTTATGATCGCCATCTGTTATTCATCACCTGACAGATGCAGATCCATTGCCCGCAATCTGTAGATCCAGTCTAGTGAAGGGTGGACCATTTTGAGTGTTTAACTCGGGAGCCGACTGGGGTCTGGGAGCGGAGAATGAAGCTGTGCGCGTTGACTTAGCAGTCATTTATGGGTGTGTCTGATGAGGGGTGAGATCGAGGAGAGGTAATACCCGCAAGGAGGTGGATCGCGCTGCGCGTTGTCCGAGAGGAGACTGGGTGCTGGATTTTCATTTACTGAAGACGATAGCCAAGTCGTGGTGTTCATGTGGGAGCTGGCTGAGGTCCATGGTTTCATTCGTCTCCACGGGTTTCCCAGAAGTCAACTGAAGTTGCAGGCTGGTGGGTCAACAACTCAGCAGCGAAGCGGATGGACAGGCGAAGTGAGGATCGTTGGTGAAGAGGCAGGAGTAACCAAGATTAGTGACTCGACAGGGAGAAATAGAGAAATATGATGGAGGTCTGCGATGCTCATGTGCAGAGGTAGTACGAGCGCCTTGACCAGCACATACACACGGTGGGGGGGGGGGGGGCTGCCGCCGTGATATTGAAGCCGTGAGAGCGCGACCCGTTAGAGACCACAGGCTGCACGCGTAGTGCCAAAGAAGCAAGTTGCTGCTGCGTTGGGATTGTCCAGAGTTGACCAGGAATATTCCTCATACTATACCGTTCGACGAGGACAAAATAGTAAGCGTATTCGATATAGTGGAGGACTTTCTTCTCTCATGCTGCTCTGACTGGTTACATATGACGCAAAAAAGCGGTAAATACCTAACTGAATGCATAATTGGCCTCAAGATAGAGGATTGATTTTTTTTTCGTACTACAGGGCCCAGACGAATGATAATTATTGTTTTTTTTTGTTTTCTAGATCAACGTACGGGAAGACAATATACCTGCCGCGGATAGACAGTTTGCAGCTGTTACCAGTATGGGTGGTGTAGTGGGCTGTGAACAGAGTTATCAAGAATCACAGTGGGGAATTTTGATAGGCTGAGTTAGTGGACCGAGGTGTGTGAAATGAGGCTTAATTTGCATCAGCCCAATTGGCTTCATTTGTGAAAGTCGACCAAGATGGAATATCCACCATAAACAGTTTGACCCTGGGTGGGGTCTGCTGTAGAACAGAAAGTGTGAAAGTCAACAGTAATCTACAAACGGTACTGCAATATCAGTTACTTGGACCAGCCTTTTCTGCTTCTCTCAGCGAGCTATAGAGGGGATTGTATTGTACTGAACTTAGTGCAGGAGTGATTTATCAACTTGTTACTAGGACACAAGGAACACCAAGGTGAGAGAAGTTAGACAGCAAGGACATTATTTTTGGAGATAAGGGCCATCATATGAAGTTGTCTAAGACTGCGAGGAGTATCGACAGGCTGAATGTACTCAATTTATTCCCGCTGATTTGGCATCTGTGGGCATCGGACAGCCAGGGAGAGTGCTCTAGTCAGTTACAATAACAACATTTAGAAACAGAAGAGATTCTTGCTTTGCAAAGCTTTGGAACATTATATGCCAAACGCTGGCAAATCGTTCAAGCTTTTATCGGCATTCTGGTTGGCAGGGGCAAAACGGTCTGATTTCATGCTATATGTAACTCCATGAATGTACTTATCACGACTTAAGAAAAGGTTAATGGAACAATATTCGGACTGTCAGATTAAACCCAGAATCCCTTTCTGCTATTGGAAAAGAAACCAAATCTAGAAACGATGTTTTAGCAGGATTATGCGGTTGAGTTGCTGAGTGTTTCAGATTCGTATCGTCCTGTATTCGATGGTCAATGATGTAAGATTTCAACAGCTCCTGCAACTTTCGGCATAAACCATCTCCTTTACTGAGGCACGGGAAGCATAAGCAGTCATTTTGCACCCGGCGGAGAGCTGCATGTCTGGCACATCGGAACTCATATCGATGATGTTCTGTCCATGTTATTCTTCGAGCAGTATCGTTTGCTCACAGCAACTATGTGCCGAGACATTAGGTCGTTCGAGCTGCGCTTCGAAATCACAGTGTACTGACAAAGCGGATGTGACAACCCTATCGACTGTAATGTGAAGTCAATGGGGTGTGAGGAAAAGGCGTCGAATTGAAAGAAATCTTCAGTTTCTCCATCGTCAGAGCGCATGTGTTTTTATATGTTTATCGGATCTATAGGCACATGTGACTGCAACTTTTTGTATTTGTGCGTATTCAGTGCAGAGAGATAGTGGTTAGAGATTGTGTCTGAACCTCCAGCTGAACTCTGTCTTTTTGCGTTTCCCCTTAGCTGTCAGTCTGTATTTTGTATTGCCATGTGTCCCTGTCCCTGATCCTGCTGTACTCCGGCCCCTAAATTACTGAGTACTCCGTCTGTCATCTGTCTCTCATTGTTACCTGTATTGCTGCCAACTGTGTCTCATTGTTCTCCACCTATCATCTGCCTCTCAGTTTATTGCTCAGTGCATTTCAGTCCTGTGTTTTCACCTGTTTGTTGCTAGATTGTGGCAGTGAATTTTCCTGAGCCTTTCTATCATTTGTATCTGTATTTCGTCCATCTGAATATCGAACTAGCCTGTTCCGGATTTTGGATTTCTCTGATTGCTTTGATCTTTGGCTGAATTTTGTTTGCACCTACTGTGTGTGCGATTGGATACCTGCTTCAGTGTCCTGACAGTATAAGCTGACCACAATGGATCCGGCAGACACCGGTCGTCTGAGAGCTGCCCCGGAATAGCAGGCAGTGATGCTGGGGAGACATCAGAACCGGCTAGACACTGTATTCAGCGTAGTGGAGTCGTTTTCTGCCAATGCAGCCGACCTTGTGGCCCAGACTCAGTCACTCCAGCTGTCCCAGCCCCCCCAACAACATTCTGTGACCACATCTTCCGCCCTGCTCTCGGCTTTCTCGCTCACTCCTCCCATCCAAAAACCCCGTCTGTCCCCTCCAGATATGTACTCAGGTTAGCACGATATCTGCTGCTGTTTGCTTTCTCAGTGCACCCTCATTTTGAATTGCAACCAACGCCATTTCCGACTGATGGATTCAAGGTAGCCTTCGATAACACCCAACGTTCCGATCGAGCAAGAAAATGGCGAACAGCTGTCTGGGAGGCGGGCTCCCCTCCCTGCAGCAGTTTTCCGTTATTTTCTGAGGAGAGGTACTGACAGAGCGCTGGAGCAGGGATCCAACTGCATACACAGTACTGTGCATGTAGTGATATTAATAGAGTGACAAATCCCGCGGTGCAATCAAAGTCGGTCAGCGATCCCTTGCATCATCAGTAACAGTGTGATTTTGCTGAGGGGATTTTTTATATAAAGATGGACATTTTCTTCTTTTATAGTCTTATATGTTCTTGGAGCTATGTCCATCATGAGGCTAGAAAAACAGTAACATTTCCAGTATACTGAGAGTTGGCTCTGAATAAACAGTGATTGTTCTCTGTGTGAAAGATCGTGAAACCGAATAAGCTGCGACAATTTCTTGGCACTATTGAGGAAACTGGTCACACAGAGGCATTATCTATGTGACGGTGGCATGTCCAGTGTGCTTAGTGATGCGCCTGTAAGCCGGTATAAATTCCATTTATCGAAGTATTTGATGGTTTGGAAGTAGAGAAATGCCGTAGTGTTCTCCGCACAGACCAGAAACTGAATCAAATTATCTCTTTCGTAAATGTACTACTTTTCAATCTAAAAACAAACAAAAAACATCTATTTATCTACCTACCTCTCTATTTCTACATGCATATTGGTGAAGAACTGAAAATCTTCCGTTAGAAATAGTCTGTTGACAATGTCTATTGAATATGCATGAGCAAAAATTGGAAAGCAAATGCATATTTGCAATCGGGCAAGATGGAATTCCGGATTAATAACAAAGTTAGCATTGTATTATTTCCTACCTGTTTTAGTTCCCTGTTTTAATTCTATTTATTTCTATATATTTTTTGTTCTGTTGTTGTTGTTTGTCCGTCATTTGCAACGATGACGCAAACCTGTGCTGGAAGAATTTGACATTCGGAGTATCGGTTGGGCACCATTCTGTCGTCTTCAAAATCTTGCAAAATGTTAGGAAAGATCGTCAAGATCGGACACTTCCACGGCTGCAGTTGAAACCCATGGCTTATTCTATGCCTTGTTTAGACTTTCTCTCTCAACAGTTGCAGCAGCAACTTCCTGGGCTTCGGATCTTGTAGTTCTTGTCAGCCGCCCAGTCCGGGAAATGGTTCGCATGCTGTGAAAGTCAAATCCCTATCTCAACGTGGTTGGATGTCCCCTCATATCATAACCTGCTTTAGCCTGCCTTTCGGAGCGGTATCCCAAGGTCTTGCCACTGTCCCATACAGACAGTTACTTGGAGCCACAAGTGAGAGTTCGGTGACAGGTCGGTACCAAATTTGGACGAGCTGCACAACAAGCCCGTCCGCCGAGCAGCCAAACAAATTATTATTCAAAGCTTTGCTAAATAAACGCTCTGGGAGGTGTTATTTTGGCACGAAACGTGCTGCTTAATTTGAGATATTTTAATAATTAGTCACTTTCACACCATAAATAATCTGCCCCAAATAAGTATCACTTCTTATCTTTGGGAACGTACAATGATTCCCTATTTAAAGAAGGAAGGTTATTGGCAGGAAAAATGAAATAACAGTATATCTGCTCCTTAAGATGGAAGTCCAAAGTTTCCCTGGCCGTCGGTAATCCAGTGCTGATTGTAGTTGATGATACTGAGCATAATAAACGTTTATGATATTGCCCAGAACGAGATCAATATATTCTCGCCGGCAATGACAGTATTTGGATTCAACAGCGATGCACCAGCTGAGATTTTTGCAGAGTTGGCAGAACAACACATTCTGGTAACAACCTGGCCGGTCGGCCGAAGCCCGTGGATATCTCCCACTGAATGACGAGACAAATCACTCTCACACGCCTGAAGTTTGGCGCGGTTTCCGGGACTTTCATTTACCTCAGATAGTAATCACCATGACTGTGCACGTTTCAGTGTCTGATTTTACACAAAGCCTCACTGACCTTCATTTGACTGAAGAACGTTATCACCTTTTAACAGGTGAGTATTTCAAGATATCTATTGATGCTTTTCTAGCGAATTTGCGATCATAACTTCCTGCAGCGTCTCAGGTAGGAAAAGCATCTTCAGCTGGTGACCTATCACACACGAGCATCTCATCGTCCGTAAATTCCTCCGTCTCCAAGGGGATCTTTCGAAGATGCATATCTTCTAACAATCCCCCAGCACCCTCGCCAGTTTCTGCAGGCATCACTTTCCACACCACTCCCATGTTTACTTTCCCTCCCTACTGACCTCCTTCCTGGCACTTACCCGTGCAAGTGTTAAAAGCGCTCTACCCACAACTGCAACTACTGCCTCTCGAACCACAGTTCACGACAATCTGTCCTTCCAGATCCGATCGTCATTTCGTGTTCTTTCTCTGTGTCAGCCCCGCATTGATGAGACACAATGTAGATTCGGGTATAGTGTTGTGGAACACTATCTCTCCCTTGCCATTTGCATTCCAAATGTATGTGTAAACAATTCCCAGCATTCCTATCCAAATGGAGTTCTGGCCGGCCAATAAGGATAAAGCACAGAGAATCCCAGGTAGAGTTTCAAAGTCAGTTTCAAACTGCCTTGAAACAAGGGGCAGAAATTCACGGTGGAAACTTGCTCTGTGTCTCGCCTCTTAAAATACCCTAACTCCTGTCCACACAGGGCACGAAACAGTAACTTAATAGAATATTCCACTTCAAAGTTGCAGTGCGGGTCAGAAGTCTGCTTTGTCGAGAAATTTATCTCCGTCCGCCACTATTCTCCTTCACTTCTTTCTATTCGCTACTTGAAAGGCTGAAATCGTACAGAAGAAAACTTAATTATTGTCAACGGAGGAGCAATTGCAGACAGATAATGCCCTGCTAACAACGCAAATATCGCAGAAATAATAGAACCAGTGCGAGCGTTGATGTACTAATCAACTAACCGGATGTATTGATCAACGGCGATGGTGAGAATGAAAATGATGGCGTAGCAATTGAAATGAACTGCTGCCGCAACGAAGGAAGTTACGGTTATGAATTAGGGATAGAAAAAAAAACAATTGACAGGAAAAAATCGTCAAATGGTGAGACGGTCGCAGTCAGCCTTACAAATGGTATTCAAAGTGTTAGAAGCGTGCGCTCAATGCTGAGATATTGACAACAGCTCCAGAATGGATATAGAATGATCAGTTATCCTACAGTGAGCCGAGGGCCGGACGTCGATAATAGTTCAACGACGGATACAGACGTCAGACTTTCTCGAGACCACCGAGGCTGCACATCAGTACGAACTCCACAATAGGCATAGTGGATGTACTCCATGAGCAGAAGGGATTATGATTGAAATGTTATCATGAACTCATCCTCTGTTCTTCAAATACTTCCTCTGTTCTGCACATAGTTAGATTGCTAACGAAGTGGAAAATGCGAAGACGCAAAATGGAGAAATTGATGCCATCCATTAGTCTCGCGAGTCCATGGATCAGCACCTGGAAAGTCCTGCTTCAGTGTGTCGAGCTGAGGCGGCTCTCGAATGCTCTCTGTACGGTGCAGGCCTGGGCAAGTTTGAATGGAAGACCGACAGTTGTCCATGCAGCAAGTCTCCCGTCTCCACGCCACTGATGTTGTCCAAGGGAAGGGTAAGGGCCGATACAGCTTGGCACCAGTGACGTCGCCGTTGCCAGAGCGAGGTTGAGGCAACATTGGAGTTCCTTAGGGACTCCAGCTCCGGAGTTATCCTCGAATCCCGAAGTCTTTCTCAAAGTGGGTATGGCTGCAAGGCAGTGGAGGTTTGAAATCAAGAGTTTTCTCTCAATTAGATGGACTTACTTTACCGGGCTGAGAATCTCCATCGACGCGACATGGAGTAGCAGGCCAGTGATGTTCAAGGAGTGATTGATTATTACTATAGAGAATAATGCCTTCTCCTCATCCAGATCATCCGCTGCGATCTTCTGTCTCGTCCTATTTATCTGCGCTCTCCGCCCGTTATACAATTTATGCTGACATTTCCTTCAAAGCTCACACCCCCTCGAGTGAATACGCGTTACCACATACTCCTCTTGCATATTTCAGCTTTCACACCGAACCTATGAACTCTATTTGTAGATTCACACTGAGGATGGGGAAATTCTGCGAGTAAACACCCTGTTGGTAACACTCACATTTCTCTATATTTCTTTAAGATCTCCATTCAATTTCCTGCTCATAAGGGAATAAATTCCTGATCTATTCAACCTGTCCCTATAACGTTTGTCCTCAGTTCTTGAACTCTTCCTTTCAAATTGTCGCTGCACACTTTTAAGCATATTGACGTTTCAAAACTGTAGGTAGGGGGCCGGAACAGAACCTCGATATTCTATCAATAGCCTCACCAACGTATAGTACAGCTTCAACAAAACGTCCCAACTCCTGTACTTAGTGGACTAATTGTGAAGGCCAATGCAATTAGAGCTCAATAAGAGCCGATCTGCCAGTGACGGCCTTTCCTGGAATTATCGATCTGTATCGCCCGGTCTCTTTTTAAATACTGCACATTAAATGCCACCTATTCAATATCTGCTTGTTAACCTATTGTATTTTTTCTCACACATGCCTGTATTAAATTCCATCTGTTATTTTTGTGAATACCAAGCTACACGCTTGGAGAGAGTTCCTGCTGTACACTACGCTCGCAACCTAGAATTCGCCAGCTATGCTTCTGATTCACTTTTCTGAATCGAAATCTAAGTCATTAACAGTCATAGTAAATAACAGCGGACCTAACAACAATCATGCAATACACTTGTCACAGTCAAAGAGTCAACCACCCTCTCTCTGCTAATCCAGAAAAACACGTTCATCAATCCGTCTACAAACCGCACATAAAGTAATGTGGGCGCATAACTTTTTGTTATCAAAGGTCTGGCATATTACTCTTTTATATGCGTGGAAGAACATGCGTACAGCGGGTTTTATTGTATTACATGTCATCAGCTGTTACTGTGACTTTCATCATTCAAATGTCCCGAAATGACTGGAACAAGTGAACACCTCAATGAAATGTACTCCATTTCACCTGCCGAGCTAATTTCCCGTCTCCAAAGTCACAAGCGGACGTGCTCGGCCGGATTTGATAAAATGTACCTGTTTGAAGTTAATTGTCGATCTTGATTGTTCAAGATAGAAGCCTTTGTTAGAAACAACAATAATCAGAAAAGTTCCATTTTCGCAGCTAGAGCAAGGTGTCTTGGGAATAAAATTGGCAAGGTATATATTATATTTTGTTTGAACTTGAAACATCCCTTGAGGAAACAAGTTCAGAGAACAGTGACAGAGTGAGAAAAAAAAACTACTTAATGTTAGTGTCTGTGTGGCTGGTTGTCAAGAATGTGGCTGGCGTGATAATCAGACTAATTGTCTCAGTAGAATTCTTCTGAATTGCATATAACTCTGTAAAACAGATCACCAGTCCATTTGAGCAGGTGGAACGTTCTGTAGAACTGAACATTGCTTCTGACGTAATATGGGATATCCAGCGATTTACTACATCGTTAGAATTTTCTATCCAGCAATTGTAGCGATCGGTGTTCCTGGTAAGATACTGGGGCCGGCCGCTATCTGTACGGTGTCGTGATCTTTCTTTTGTTCCCCTGCAAAAAACGGACCTTCACCCAATACAAATTCCACCCGGGTCTGAAAATACTTTGTCCAGAAGTGAGGGTTCAAGCACCTGACAGCTTTGCTTTCATCTTCCTTATTTTTTTTCCGATGTGATTATTTTTCTTATCAGTTACTTTGGTGCCGATATTGACATAATTTCAAAGTTTCACTTTGCTCGGGTTTCTGAAGCACTACTGCTCGATAGTTTTCTAGGTCTGACTCTTTTTCAGTACAGGTACTTCGACTTTACAAAAACAACTTGACAGCTTTTGCTAATGACTGGCCAGTCTACTTTCGACATTCAGGTCTGTTATCCCATATGTGAGGTAAAGAGAATTTCTGCTGTATATCGCTTTGTTCCCACTACATATAATCCCTTCAGAAGTTTTAACTCTTGTAATGGGAAGGCTATTGTTTCTGGAGAGATCAACCGTTCTCTTGAGCTGTGTGAATCAGACGCCTCTCTTTAAAATGTCAGAAGACCGTCAACCCACTGCCCGTCCAGTCCAATATAGTGAACTAACTGAGTGCAGCGACAGAGCCTGCACAGACTGGATTTCTGCTGTCCACTTCCAAAAAAAAAATTGACAAATATATATATATATATATATACACACACCCTGAGTCGCATCGGAAGAATGGTGAATGGTGTGATTTCGGACGTCTGCAGCTAACAATATTTCTGTTCTTTCACCCCATCCCCAAATTGTTCGAAGTTAATTTAGCGGTGATTGTGATACTTTCTCGGGGAAATTGCGGACTCGCTAAATGCATCACCCGTTACCTGGTTGGAATGGCAACAGCGGATCTGATGGTGGTTATCTTTGTGGGTTTAGTGGAAACGACCAACAATATCTACATTTATTCAAGATCACTGCTCATCACTCCTGTTTGTGCTCTGACATTTGTATTTGTTGTTGCAACAATAGACTGTTCTGTTTGGCTTACGGTCAGTTTTACCTTTGATCGTTTCATCGCAATATGCTGTCGGAAACTACGGGAACGATACTGCACTGACAGAACAGCTACGGTGGTGATCATGACCGTGTTTATGGTGATCTGCGGGAAATGTGTCCCGTTGTTCTTTGCCGTTGAACCGTACATCATTATTGACAACATACCGTGGCGTTGCGCCTTCACACATGAATACGCTACTTCACACGTGTGGAGAGGATATGAAACACTGGATAGCATTTTTACACCGTTGGTACCGATCGGTTTGATTATAGTGTTCAATGGGTTAACAGTAAAACATATTATTGCAGCAAATAGAGTTCGCAGAGGGCTTCGGAACAGCAGTGATAATCAGAACGATCCCGAGGTGGAAAAGCGCAGAAAATCGTTGATACTGTTGTTTGCTATATCAGCTAATTTCATAATATTGTGGATACCTTTTATAGTTCGTTCGCTGAAATGGCAACCTCAAAACTACTTTTATCAGGACAAATATTTGAGTTCCCCTGTATATTTACTGCAAGAATTTGGATATATGTTGCAAATGCTCAGTGTGTGCACCAATACATGTATCTATACTCTGACACAGAGAAAATTCAGAACAGAGCTGAAGAACGGAATGAAGTATGTGTTTACATTAAATGGCCATCTGTGCAGTTAACGCCCATGTCCAATTGTAATTCAGCGCAGGTAACGAATAAACTGTTTTATAAATGAACAGGTTGGCAAATATGTCATAAATTCAAGCAAGCGTGTGCCTCTCCATCCTTAAGTCGCAAAATACACGGATGATTGTACAGGTCAGACATGTTAAGGTAGGCAACTGGCCAATGATTGTTACATTGGTAGAATTACTTCGCTCTGTCGCAGAGACTTTACAATCACAAGGGCAAGAATGGCTTCTGGACATTCCTGAGTTTTGATGTTTTGCAGAATGGACATATTGGAGTAAAATAGAGTAAAGGGAGTGCCATTGAAACAGAGGGAGAGAAACAGAGAAACAGCAGCAGAAAGAGAAGAACCCGTGCAGAGATTGTCAATCGATAGACTGTGAGTCGAACTCAGAAGCTGAAACGGAGCAATCACTAGTTTCGGAGTATTCTGTACAGACCATACATCCCACACCCTATCACCGAAAGAGGAAAAAAACGGAGACCGCGGGGAATTATACTGGAGATAGATTTCAGACAGTTGCCTTATGAGCACCGTGTTGTTGCGGGCCACTTAAACTTCACAAAAATCCATTTGCATTTCCTTGCGTTAGATGTTTTGAATATGATGTAATTTTTCAGTTGCCTCCAGAAAGTAGTCCTGGCACAATGAGCGGACAGGCGGACTAGGGAACAGTCCGTCCTGGATCTATTAACAGAAAATGAAACAGATGAAGTGACATTCTCTTTGCTGATATCCTTATAAACGTATTCTGGTTTGGGATGGGCCGAAAGGTTTTGTGAGATCAGGCCGACCCTTAGGAGCCTGATTGAATTCTTTGAAAAAGTGAACAAAAGAATATGCAGATGAAGTCAGAACAAGTAATGTAGGATGTATTAATTTTGTAATGTGTTTGACGAGATTCTGCGTGGTCCGCACATTCAGAGTGTCAGATGGCGCTCCATCAAGGAAACCTGGCTGCGTGGACTCAGATTTGGCTTAATAACAGGGGCAAATTCGAGAGCAGATGGAGGGAATTCTGCCTCGAGGGCAGGGGTTTCCGCAAAAAAGGCATAAACTTCAGTACACTTTAGACTATGTCTCCTCTCTCCTATTACAGTGTTCTGAATGGCAGAGTTTAAGTTGACCATTCTGAAACACTTGGAAAATTCTTCGAATTTTGCTGACGATGTCAGTAAAATATTGAATTTCAGAATGGATCTGCTTGTTAAGTAATCCGAACTCCCCTCTGCATATTACTTGGCAGATGCTACAATAACATCGAATCAATCTTCTCCAAAGCAAACCTGGAATTTCTCAAAGACTCCAGAATCATCTTGTGGTGATCTCCAAATGAACCAACCCCACTCAATGCGAATATCGAGTTCCAAATTCGAGTACACATGAATTTGTCTTAACGTCAATTTACCTTCGAACAGTGGGTTTATCGTACCCGGACACACTCATGTCCTGATCTTTTTAATCGTGATTCAACATGACCAGTGTGAAATCTGCACTTCCCTCTGGAATCAATACCAAAGCAGACAAATAAAATAGCACAATCTAAATGTGGATGTAAGGCAGAACAAACATCCAAGCTTGCACATGTCTGCCGTCAAAACTGTTGCTGGTAACTGACGTACACAGAATAGGCAGAGTGATATTCCTTATCCAATGTTCCATAGAGTAGAAGAAAAGAAGATGAGGGTGGTTGCAGCCCTACATACACTAACACTTCATGTAATTTCGGAAAGAAACCCACAAGGTAAAATTCACATCAGTTCTTGGAAATTCATTCCATTCAATATTTTCAAGCATTCATATCCAGTCGGGAAACACAGGATAAGTTCAAACATCTTGTATTCATTTTCATTTAAAGAATCTTTTTATTGATACATTATCTTCTACTGCTATGAGAACAACACTTCAAGCTGATATATATATATATATATATATACAATTTATAAAGCTGGAAAATATCAAAAAAATTAATATATGATAATGAAAAATATTATAAAGTAAAGAAGGAAATAAAAAAGATGAAATCCCACTAACTACAAGAGAAAGAAAAAGAAAGTAGTGTAGGAATCAACTCCCAGAGCAGTACGATTTACCATCAGCTAGATATAAAGAAAAATCATTAACCGCCAGTTCACGTTTATATAAAATAAAATTGGAAGGAAACCACATATAATAATGTAAATTAAATGATAATATTTGGCAAAAGAGCCCCAGCTTCACTCAAAATCAAACTGAGTATCAAAAGTTCAACTTCTGTTTTTTTTTTCTAAACTAAGACATAACATTACTTGAGAAAACCATTGAATTAATTTAAGGACAGGGGTATCTTTCCATTTTAAATAAGTAGTTTTTCTTGCCAACAATGCAACACATGGAATTAACTGTTGGTCTGAAGATGAAATACCCTGAATACGATGAGATTCCAAATAGAACAGTTAATGTATTCGGTTCTAAATTAATCTTCCTACCTTTAGAATTTGTAGAAAATAAAGATTTACAAAAATGTTTTGATGAAAGACATGATCAGAACATCTGACACCAAGTGTCTACTTCAGTTTTACACTTATCGCCGTAATTGTCTATTTTTGGCAAATATTTTAGATAGTCTCTCCTTTGTTAAATAAGAATGGTGAACAATTTTAAATTAAGTTAAACAGTGATTGTCAAATATCAAAGAAGAACTGATCATTTTCAGAAACTGCCACCAATCTTCTTTAACAAAGATCATATCAAGTTCTCTCTCCCAATTTTGTAACATCTTTAGTGAGAGGTTATCTTTTTGAAGTAAAAATAAATTATGAATTCTACCAATGTAAACTCTTACTATAGGATTCATATTCAAAATAGCATCCATCAAATCAGATTATTCTATATATGGAAACTTAGATCAGATTTTTTGTAAAAAGTGTCTAACCTGAAATTATTTCAAAAAGTCTGTATGCGAAAGAGAATATTTGTTAATTAACTCTTCAAAAGTCATCAATCGACCATCACAACATACATCTGGAAATAAACAGATCCCCTTATTTCTCCATAATAGCAAAATGGTTTCAATTATTGAAGGTTTAAATTTAAAAAAAAAATGGATATAGAGAACTAGACAATTTAAAATGTTTAAAATTTAAAAAATTGAGAAAATGAAACCAAATCCGTAAGGACTGTTTAATAACAGGTAGAGAGTTAAATTTGGAATTTTAGAGAATTGTAAAGGTAATGGAGCTACTAATAATGAGGTTAAATGATATTGTTTGATAAATTTTAATTCTAAATTAATCCAAGCCGGTTTTTGGCTCTTGTCGAGTCAGTATAGCCAAAAACATAATTGCCGAATAGTAAGAGCCCAATAATATAATCTCAAATTAGGAAGTGCAAGTCCTCCATCTTTTTTAGATTGTTGTAAACGATACATGTTAATTCTTGGTCTTTTATTGTTCCAGGTAAAGGATGAAATAATAGTCAATTTGATCATATTTTTAGTTAAAATGATAGGTATATTTTGAAAAATATATAAAAATCCCGGTAAAATCACCATTTTTAAGGCATGTATACGACCTATTAGAGAAAGGATAAGTGGGTTCCATCTCGAAAATAATTGTTTCATGAAGTCCATTAACGGAAATACATCAGGTTTATAAATATCTTTATGTTTGCTTAGTAATTATAATACCTAAATATTTTAAAAATATTAACAACTCTAAATGGAATATTGTTATATATGAATACAGAGGCATTTAATGGAAGTAATTAACTTTCATTAAAGTTTAGCTTACATCCTGAAAATTTTCCAAAATCATTTAGTATTTCCAGCTGATTAGGAATAGATTCGTCAGGGTTCGAAATATAAACCAAAAGATAATCTGCGTAAAGAGAAATCTTATGTATATTCCCATTTATAGAGATACCAGGAATATTTTTATCTTCACGAAGTACTATGGCCAAAGGCTCCAGAACAAGATTAAATAATAAAGGGCATAAGGTGCATCCCTGTCTAGTACCTCCTGAAAGTGAAAAAAAGAGGACCCAAGATTAGTCGCAATAAGAGTAGCAATAGGATGCTTATAGATCATTTAAAATTATTACCAAAGCCAATTTTTTTTAATACCTTAAACAGATATGTCCACTCAACTCTATCCAATGCCTTATCTGCGTGAAGAGAAATAACACTTTGGGGTTTCAGATAGTGATGAATATATTTTGTTCATCAGTCTCCGACCATTGGATAAAGAGTAACGGCTTATAATATTGCCTATTTCATTCATAGAAGTAATTTTAATTAATTGGTTTTCCAAAGAGTTAGCCATTATCTTGCAGAGAATTTTTGCGTCCTCATTTAACAACGAAATAGGTCTATATGATGAACATTCAGTAGGATCTTTATCTTTCTTAAGGATTAAGGATACATATGCTTCATGAAAAGAAGAAGGTAAATTACCCTTTTCAAAAAATTCATGAAATATTTCCAAAATATATGCAGAAATAATTTTTTTCTTCTTTTTGGAAAATCCTACCGAACATCCATCAAATCCAGGAGTTTTACCTGATTGCATTGATAACAAAGCTTTCTGAATTTCCTGCCCAGTAATTGGAGCAGCACGCATCTATTGATCTATTAAGTTCAGGTAATTTAATCTTATATTTAAAAAATAATTTATTTTGGATGAACCTGCAGGAAATTGTGATTTATAAAGGTCAGAACAAAAATCATGAAAAATATTATTAATGTTTTCATGATTACTTACTAACTCCCCATTCTCTTTACGAAACTTAGAAATTTGTGTTTTAGCTCCAGCTGCCCTTAATTCATATTTGAAGCTGAAAACTCGCTGTGTATGTTATATCCTCGCGTCAGTATCATGCCTGTTTCCTAAACATTGAGCATCCTGTCTGTTCATAAATACGGAAGAGGTGCAGTGGAGCTGTATTGTTTCTGTTTTATGCTGGCAGGAGATGTTTGGAAGTAGGCTACCTATCGTCGTCATAATCATACGGAGATGCGTTTATCAAGAAACTAAGGTAAAACATACGTCTGTGTAGATTATTCCGCACGCTGAATTCTGATTCTGATGATGATACCCGGTGGCGTCGATGACAGTTTTGCTTTAGGATTCTTCTCCCTAAAATTCTGATCATTAAAACTTTTTTACCCTCTGACGTTAAACTAAGTATAATCACTCGATGCATAAATTATGCAATTAGCCAGGTGGGCATTAATCACCTTGTTCAGATGTCACACTTTTTTACTCAATGCAATCGGGATTCCTGATAGCATGGTGCAAGTTTTAACAGCGGGCAGGAAATGGAACAAAAACCCACCGGAGACACAATGACCTGGTTTGACTAACCTTTTTCTTGATCAATGTCAGAATAATCCTGCAAGGAGACATGATCAAGTCTTTGCTTCTTTTCTGAAGTTAGTGTGGGTAAGTTCTTAAATACCGATGTTTGCACAGGAACTGATGTGCGTGAGCAGATTTCCGATTTGGACAATGATATCTGCAGGGGATAATTAGTTGGACCTGAATTCATGGCGTAAAAGGGAACAAAATGATTCCCAGATGATGTCAGACTGAGTAACATGAATGTATCCGGCAGAATGAAGAGCCATATTATGGATTGTCTTCTGCTCACAATGTCCAGATCCCAAGTATTCACATTACTGTAATTCCGGAATGCTCTTCGCCTAATGCGGCCACCAAGAAATACCTAAACTTTATCATATATACAGAAATATGAAAACAAATACACCAAATAACAAAGATAACTTTTAAAGCAACAACATGGCATCCAGTGTCAATTCAAAATCCCATGAAATATTCCTAACTATTGGCAGAGGTTGAAGTGCATACAGATGGAGGGAATGTTCTCCAAGAAAACGGGATCTAACTCTCTCATGCAAAGATTGTCACAGTTCTTGCTGTTGCTATGTAAATGATAAATGAGCTTTTAGTAATCACTGTCTTATTTCTCGCTTGCCAAACCAGTAACCCTCTCCTTTGTAACAATACTCTGGATCAATTGTTTATCAATGAGTTCTACTGTACCCATCCGGATCGGCAGAGGCCGTCGGGGACCGGATTTGGAGTATGATGGTGGTAGGGTTTCAGTCAGGCCTTCTCACGTTGACGTATCCTATCTCCAACCTGCAGATAGAATTCACTAATTCACTTGCCACTCGTTCCATACACATGAACTAGGCCTACTTAACCCCAGATCTCAAACACCATCCTTGTTCACTCATCGACCAGTTGGCTTTCACTCGACCTGCATAACGATAACCTTGTTGCAAATGGCTTTTAATTTCCCTTGTCCAATGCTTTTTGCCTTCTAGTGTTATACTGCTATTATATTATATTATTTTGCGATCTGTTATGGAAGTTATCGTTCCCCTGTGAATCCGCTCCGCTGCTCCGATTGTTGCTATAGCCTCCTCTGCATTTCCGGACAGACTGAGCGGCAAGCGTTTTAAATAGAAAAGATATTTCTCCAGTGACATTATAGCCACCCGTGCAATGACGTGAATTATTTTCCATGAAATGACGTGAAATATTTACCCTTGATTTGAGCAACAGTGGCGCAAAATCTGAGGATAAATGCTCCTGTTAATAGATATTTTTGAATTACACACAAAACTTCTCAGAACATGAATGAAAGCGTCGCATGGCAGATATGATCATATTTAACGGAGAATAAAGTTGTAATTAAAGGAAGAACGCAATATGTCGTTTTTCTTCTTTAAAGGAAAAATTGTCAATAATCACATTTGTGTTTACTTGTTCTGTTTTATTTGTGTTTACTTGTTATGTCTGAAATGCGTACAGAAAACTGGTAGCAGTGGCGTTAACACAACTGTGTTTTTGCGAGTTTAGCTGTCGGCAAGTGGGTTCCCTCCAGTATTCACTGGGTCAGATCACCGAATGAACGACAGGTATTCTTTACAAGCTATCTTTCCCTGATTTACTTGAACTGGCTGGTCAGTAGATTGCATGTCCTGATACTTTTTTACGGAGTTCAACACTTCCAGGGTGCGTTATTTTATTGAGAAATCAGAAAGGAAAAAGTAATGGATTTTAAAATATTTTCTTTACCACAGAACCCGTACATGACTCCACACTGCAGTTATACAGAAGAAAAAAAAACTCTGGAATACGGGACCTGATGCTGCTCCCTTGGATGCCAAGAAGTAGGGTGTGAGGACACGTTTTATCCAGGCGCTTCATACTGGCCTTGCATATATTGTCAAGCAAATAGCCTCAATTGTAAACGTTGAGATTTTGCATAATTTGTCCTTCGTAAAAGATGACAGAAATCCAACTGCCGCAAGTGCCCGAAATCGGAAATAAAGCACAACTCAGGTACAGAATCGCAGAAGGTATTAATGCTCTATTTCTTAATGTAAACAGTCTTAGCAACTGATGTAGAAACGGCGTTCCAAGCGGTCTGTGCCATCTAAGCAGTCCTCATTTTCCCCCCTTTGGATCTTACGCCGTTAAAGCCTTCCTATCCATGGACTGTCCAAATTCATTTTGAATGTTGTGGTAGTGTGTACATCAAACACATCCTCGGGTACCTCTTTGCATATACTTACCCACGTAACTTGCCAAAGTGTTCTCTCCACTTCCTATTAATTTTCACTCGTCACTTTAAATCATTGTCCGTTAATAAAATATTCTCGAAACTGTTTGTCACTGGTAAGTCTGCAGAGACAGCCGTATTATTAGTATGGGCAGTGATGGGCCTGGATTACCAATGAATGAATATTTCTCCTTATCCAGTGTGTCACACCTGATATGAACACGAAAATATCAACAAAAGCCGAGATTCTATATCTTTATGTAATCTGATCTTTCGGACACTCGTTAGTGCATTGACTGTGCAACCCACTCCACTGAATGATAAGTCGCACGGAAATTCTGTCCACATCTATAAATGCCGTTAATGATTACACATTTGAGGTATTGATTCTGAAGTTTTTTTAATTTCTGTGTTATTAGCATTTTATGTGCTGCAAGGGAGGGGGCATTGACAAATAAATACATAAGCAATATGTTCTGATATGCAGTTACATTGTGATCATTGATTGCAGGGCATTATCGCTAACAGTGCGATTGTGTTAAAAGGCATAGATTTGTCAAGAGGGATATTGACATGGCTTTATCGTCATACATATTGTCTTCGCTGTGTTCATCATGGGGTTGAACAAACAATGAATTTACCAGTATTCGTGCAGATGGCTTGAATAAGCAGTCATGTTCTCTGTGCTAGAGATCGTGGGACTGAATGAAATGTGATACTAACATTGCAGATTTGAGAGATCTGTACAAAGAGTGACATTATCCATGTGATCGGTGGCATGTCAGAGTAAGCATTGATTACCCCCTGTGGTAAGGGGTGTGCATGTAGACCTGTGACAGTCCTGTTCATTGCAATTCTGGGTCCTTGGAAGGAGGGAAATTACTCCAGTTGTTCCTCATAGCCCAGAAAGGGAATCAAATTATCAGTCTCGTAAATATAATCCTTCCCTATCCATCAATTAATCAATCAATCAATCTATCTATCTATCTATCTATCTATCTATCTATCTATCTATCTATCTATCTATCTATCTATCTATCTATCTATCTATCTATCTATCTATCTATCTATCTATCTATCTATCTATCTATCTATCTACTTATGAGCCTAAATATTTATTTATTTGCGCCAAATGGCGATGAACTGAAACTCTCTTTCTTTGAAATAGCTGTGGTTACATTTTCTACGGAATATGCTGAATTATAACTGGAAAACTGGTGTACACTTGTAATGATTGTGAAAACCCTGCAAGGTAAAATCTTGGCAGAATATCAATTTGTTATGTCTTAGCAGATTTCGTTTGTTGTTTTATTTCTGAATCCTTTTTATTTATGTTTTTTGTTGGTGTTCGATGTCCGACATTTCCGGTGATCAACTAACTTTTGAGGAAGAACTTCAACGAGAAAAGGTCGTTGCACTGGGGCAGTTCTACTCTCTCGGCCTCTAAACTCCTGGTGCAATGAGTGTCGAGATTGGAGACTTCCCCGGCTGCAATGGATAACCATGACGCCCTTTGTGCCTTGTTTTGCCCTTCGCTCTTCATGAAGCGTTGCTAGATTGCTGGATCTTGTAGTTGATCTCATCCGCCCAGTCCGGAAAGTAGCTTCACATGCTGGGGTAAGCAAATTCCTAGCTCACCGGGATTCAAGTTTGCCGGCTACCTTCACCTAGTTTAGCCACGCTCTAGAAGCGCCGTACCAGGGTTTGCCATTCTCGGATACAAACAGTTACTCGGAGCCAGCGGTAAGAGTTGGATGTCAGGAGAGGACTAAAAGTGGTGGAGTTGCCTCTTGGTAGAGTACGACAAACCCGCAACCAGAAGTGCAAATAAGTTACTGTGTATAGCGTTTTAAAATTAGGGATCTTGGAGATTTCATTTCGGCACGAACCTTGAGCTACTAATTTGAGCACTGCGGCTGGACAACAATGGACAGAATGAACAGTGGGTTGGCGACTTACCGACAGTTCAGAGCCGGGCGTCAGATTTCCACGACTCATCACCGGTGAAGTTCGATCTCTCCATAAGCAACACCATTTCCATTATTTGAAGTGAAATTGCAGAAGGGATTATTTGTTGTGAAATCATGAAATTTCATGCATTTGTTATAATGTAGTGGTTTATGGAAGAACAGACCTGAGCGTCGACATTCGATTGTCTGGTCAGTTGAAACAGCTTCTGATCTGGAAAAGCGTCCACTGTCGGTTCAGAAAGCCGAGCGTGTTGAAACTATGGAACCATGGCAATATCGGCACCAAGGTAATTGTCAAACGAAATAAAAAGCAACATGTAGAAATTGTAGGGTATCTGAAAAACTAAACGATCAGATGCTTGAATCCTGAATTCTGCAAACACATCTCAGACGAAAGTAGCATCTGTGGTCAGTAAAAGTACAAACAGTGCAGCGGAAAAAAAGCAAGATGAAGAAGACACCGTACATATAGTGATCCTCTCCAGTACCGTACCAGGGATAGCGATCGCTACAATTGTAGGATAGAAAACGCCCGCGATGTAGAAAATCGCTGGATATCCCATATGGGCCAGTGATCGGTTTTACAGAGTTATATGCAATTCAGAGCAATTCCACTGAGGCAGTTAGTGTGAATATCATATCAGTCGCAAGAGGGACAACCAGCTACACAAACACTGAGATTAAAGTGTTTTTTTCTTACTCGGTGAGGAGTGCCATGAATTCGGCTCCCCAAGGGATGTTACAAGTTATTACATTTTAAGCAAAAGATAATATGAACGTTGCCAATGTGTTTTCTAAGACATCTGACGTCAGCTGCTGAAATTGGACATTTACTGATCAGTTTTGTTTCTAACATATACAATCATCCTGAACAAACAACATGAATAATGAACATCAAACAAATTTATTTTGTCACATTCATCAGAGCATATTCGCTTCTGCCGATGAGGGCCGGACATTAGGCATTAGCTCGGCAGGTGAAATGGGGCACAATTTATAGAAGAGGAAGATGGGATCAGTTTTTCTGTCGCTTGCTCCATTCATTTTGAGTCATTTGATTGATGGTCACAGTATCACCTGATGACATGTATCACAATTATACACGTTGTTCTTCCGTGTATTTCAACGAGATTTAGATGATAATTGCACGGACCTTTGATAATAAAAGGTTACGCGCTAACACGAATTTAGCTGCGGCTTGTGGACGGTTTAATAAACGTTCTTATCTATATTAACAGAGAGTGGATGGTTGATTCTGTGACTTTGACAAGTCTACTGCAAGGATTGGTGTTCGGCCCGTTGTTATTTATCATGAAAGTTAATGATTTAGATGTCGATTTTGGAAAACTGAATCTGAAGAATTGCGGACGTCTGCTAGGTTGGGGGCTTTGTTCCAGCCAGGAACTATATTCAATCTAGTAGCTTGTTGTTGACCGGCTAGGAAGTGGGCTGAAAATGGCAGATGACATTTAATACAGACAACTGTGAGATCGTCTGCGTTGCGAAGAAAGATTCAATAGCTTAAAACGCACATATTTTTAGAATCTCGTGTGCAGTATTTAAAAAGAGACCTGAGGATATTGATCGATATTTCCAGGAAAGCGGCATCACAGGCAGAGCGGATCGAATTGAACTCTAATCACATTAGACTTCGCAGCTAGATCACGGAGAACAGGAGTTGGGACATTACGTTGAAGCTGTACAACACATTGGTGAGGCCGTACGTAGAACATCGTGGGCTCCTTCGGCCACCTACCAAGAGTTTTGAAATGTCAATAAGCTTCAAAATGTGCAAAGATAATTTCAAAGGAAGAGTTCGGAGACTGATTACAAGAGTGGCAGATTAAATATGTTAAATAGTTTATTTATTCCTTTGAGAGCAGGAAAATGAATTCAGATTTTGCAGAAGAATACAAAATTGTGCGGGTTACAGATAAGGTGAATTTCCGGAGATTTTCCCCGTCCTGTGAGGAATCGAGACGCAGGCTGAAGTGTTTGTGCTGAAAAGTAAAACATGAAAAAGGTGAAGCCTATTCAGTCAGATGTCGAGCGAGTGTACAAGGATGATCACAGGGTGTTATCTGGATTGGAGTGTTAGCCTATTTCTCGGTAGTAGTAATCTACGACTCCATGACTATCTCCGTCCCATTTCTCCATTCAGTGTCTTCTAACTTTCCGCAATGTCACCAATCTCTTTGGGCAGAATGGAAGGTGCGTTCAAGCTCAACTCGCAATCTAATTTCCTTATGTTTTTGTTGTACAAACTGCTCTGTGCCTGCTGTGGAACTCGCACGATGAGCGGCCCTCGGATTATTTGAAAAATAATTCTCGCCACTTCCAGAGTGGGCTTTTATCAATCTGCAGCCCTCGGCTGCCTGGAGAAAGCCTCACACGTGTATTTGTCTTGGAGCTGATATCGATGTTCGGCCCATCGCCCATTGAAGGATGATTCACCTCTCCTTATCCATCTTGGATCTGATATCGATGTGTGGCTCTCGACTCGTTTGAGTGTATCTCAGCGTTGACAACACGTTTTCTCTTCTAACAATTTGAATACCATTTGTGAGGCAGACTGCGCCACTCTGACATTGGATTGAACTTTTGTTGTGGATTATATTTATCCCTAAATCGTAAACGCTGCCATTATTTGCGACAATAGCTCACTTCAATTTCTATTCCGCCATTTTATTGTTAGCAGGGTCAGTAATCAATCAATCGGGTTCATTAATCAATACATCAAAGTTCGTACTGGTTTTGTTCATTTCAGCGATACTTGCGCTCTCAACAAGGAATCATTTATTGTCGGTCCCCAATTGCTCCGCCGATGGCAAGGATTAACTTCTCTTTTGCAGGATTGCAGTCTTTCAAGTTGCGAATGTGAAGACGTTGTGAAGAACAATGACGGACGGAGATACATTTCCCCGCAAAACCTGTGAACTCTGAGGTGGTGAGTTTCACTGCAACCGTGGTTGTCGTTCCGGACGCCGGATGTCCGGAGGAGCATCACACACGTTAACACACAGCAGAGTGAAATATGATGAAGCGGGTTTCCTTTTACTGAAGGCATCCAAACTGCTATTGACTTGCTGAAGATTTATTTTACCGTAGGTGTGATGTACTCCCTCATATTCTTGTTGCATGGCATGCGTGGAAAGAAAGGATAATTTTAAAGGCTAATCACCGAGCACGTATGAATTTTGGCCTGTTTTTTTCAAAGCAGTTTGAAAGTCAACATCTGGGATTCAGTGGGCTTCATTATTATAGACCGACCACCGATCCAGTTCCATAGGAATACTGGGAATTATTTACATTTGCATTCGCAAAAAGCATCGATTTTAGAAGGTGAATGCGAAACAATGGCACAGTATTTATCAAGGCGGTGACCGAATCGCCATTAGGTCTCGCCATTGTGGGGGTTGCCACACCGAAATATCCCGATATAACTATCAGATCTGGAAGGACTGATTGTTGTGATCAGTTATTGGTGACGGTGGAGGTGTAGATGCAGGTAGGTACTTGTAACGTTTGCCGGGATAAGTGGTATGAATGAAATCAGTAGTGGATATGGGAGTGAGGTTGACCCTCAGAAACAGCAGAAGGGGCTGTTGGCAGGGTAGGGTAAGTGCACCTTCGTAAGATTCCGTTGAAGACGGCGGAAGTTATAGAAGACGAGATTCTCGTGGTGTGTTAGGTAACAACATGAAGAAGTGTCGTTGACAGAATATCCGTTCAACGTAGCGTCATGGACCCGATTTTACATGATATACAGTTCTCAGGGCAGTGATTTACAGTCAATGTGCCAACGAGTAACCGATACAGCAGTGAAAAGGATAGCAATAAACCTCATATTTGTTGTTATTTTCGTTCTGATGTCAGGATTGACTCGATGATTGAGGGGAAATATTCATTCAGTTTTCATTATCATCACTACGTGCTATTTTTACATATCACACCGGCACATTTTTATTTTGACATGTTTAAATGAAATTCGTTGCTCTTTCTTTGCAAGAACTGTTATACTCTTATTTAGCGACTCCGCCACTCGCACGGCTCCTGATGAACGATTTCGGCCCGAAACGTCGTCACTGCCTCCTCCCATAGATGCTGTCTGGCCTGCTGAGTTCTGTCAGCATTTTGTGTTTTTATTTATTTCCAGCATCTGCAGATTCACTCGTGTTGCCGCACGAAAATAAATCAGGTTTCACCATGTTCGCTAGGTTATGTATATATATATTAAAATACCCTGTGTATATTGTAATCAAATTGGAAGATAATTAACTATTCAAAAATGTACTGAATGTTGATAAAAATGTGTTTTCTCTTGCTTCAAGCAAGCTGTGTATAAACAATAAGGGAGAATTATTTCACATCAGTAATTAGAATAATTACAGTCGAGATGAGATGCAGTTAACCCGTTATGGTGCGGCACTTGCTCAATTACGGAATATGCTCAGTTCTGGGATGGTTTACTCAAAAATTAAACATTTTAAAACATTTTGAAATAATTTGTAAATACATTGCTGGAATGAGAAAAAAAAACGTAAAAAGGCACAGAATGAAGTTGACCTCGTCAGATGTGCAGTAATCTGAAACACAACCGAATGAATGTGCACAAACTGTGTATCTAGTAGACGCATTCACGGTCATCTGTCTGAACGGCTGGGGAGGCAATACCTGGATTTAGATTGGGCGACAGCAGGCTCATTTACTGCAATGCTGAAACGTCAGAACTATTAAAAACCTTGTTTTTTTTATAGTTCATAGAGACACATCCGTTCTAAAAGCAGAACGGTCCGCGCTTTACTAACATGTCACTGACCACGCTGATGATATAACTGCTTCTTTTGAAGTAACACTGAGCTGAAATGATAATATCACTACTAGCCAGTCTGACAGCATCATTACTGGTCCTACTGACTGTCGTTAAATCCTACGGAAAATGTTTTTGCGTCTGTAGCATCAACTGATCAAAGTGATGACGTCCCGGTATAGCCTCGGCATTCACTGAAATGCATTCATCATCTCTACACAAAATTCAGCTTGTGGACATTGAGACAAGTCCCCCAGTCTCAGATAATTTGTTCGGGCGACAAAGGTACGATTGGCAGCTACGATAGCCCTCCCGCAGTGCGGCACCAGGGCCTTGACCGGCAGGTCTTGCACTATAGACACATCCGAAGGGAAGGCCAAGGACTGTTAACCATGACAATGATAGTATCATAGTTTGGCATAGCCATGGCAGAGAAGTTGTGTCGATCGTGAGCTACCCGGGACCAATGAAAATACATCTTCCACATTAATGGATTAGAGTCGACAGGTCAACGCAAAAACTTGATCATGTGATGTTTTGCTCTTACTGACTGACAATTCGTCTGCGGATTATGAGCAAAACAAAACCTAACTGAGGCGAGGAGGATCAGGTACATGAAGGCTTGGAAAACAGCTGGACTGTTGGAAAGTTAGAAATGCATCACCAGGCATTCGTACTGAGCAGCAGGCGTTATGATCGCCAACTTTTGTTCATCACCTGGCAGATGCAGATTCCGTAGATCCAGTCTAGTGAAGGGTGGACAACTTTGAGTGTTTTACTCGGGCGCCGACTGGGGTCTGGATTGGGAGAATGAAGCTGCACCGCGTTGACTGAGTAGTCATTCATGGGTGGGTTGATGAGGAGTCAGATCGAGCTGACGACCTCGAGGAGAGGTAAGGCCCGCAAGGAGGTGGATCACGGTGCGCGTTGTCCGAGAGGAGACTGGGTGCAGGACTTTCATTTTCTGAAGGCGATAGCCAAGTCGTGGTGTTCGTGTGAGAGCGGGCTGAGGTCGATGGTTTCATTCGCTCCACGTGTTTACCAGATGTCAACTGAAGTTGCAGGCCGTTGGGTTAACAACTCAGCAGCGAAACGGATGGACAGGCGAAGTGAGGATCGTAGGTGGAGAGGCAGGAGAAACCCAAGATCAGAGGGTGTTGAGTGAGGTTCGATAGGGAGGAATATGATGGAGTCGTGGAGGTCTGTGATGCTCATGTGCAAAGGTTGTGTGCGCGCCCTGACAAGCCCATACCCACAGGGGGGTCTGGCAATTGCCGTGATGTTGAAGGGGTGAGAAAGTGGCTCCTTAGAGACCCGAAGTTGCAGACGCAGGGTCCACAAAAACAAGTAGCTGCTTTGTTGGAATTCACCAGAGCTGACCAGGAATATTCGTCACATTATACCGTTCGACGAGGGTAAAACAGTAAGCGGGTTCGATGTAGTGGAGGCCTTTCACCTAACATGCTGCTCTCACTGGTTAGACAGGACGCAAAAGAGCGATAAATAGCCAACTGGATGCATAATTGGCTCCACGATTGTGCTGGATTTATTTATGTGCTGTCCTTTGTCTTCTAAATCACCATGCGGGAATTTAATATACATGCCACGGACCGACATTTGCAGTTGTTATCTGCGTAGCTGATATGTTGGACTCTGAATAGAGTCCTCAAGTATCACAGTGGATTTTTGATCAGTTGTGTAAGTGGAGCGAGGTGTGTGAAATGGGGCTTATTTCGGAAAATTCCGACGTGCTGTATTTGGGAAAGTCGATCAAGCTGGAATATCCGCTATAAACAATTTGTCCCAGGGGGCTGCTGTAGAACAGAAGGAGTGAAAGCCAACAGTAATCTAGAAACAGTAGTGCAATATCAAGTACTTGGAGATGCCTTTTCTGTTTTTCTCAGCGAGTATTAGAAGGGAACGTATTGTAGTGAACATAGTGCAGCAGTGATTTATGAACTTGGTTCTTGGACACAAGGAATTCCAACGTGAGAGAAGTTGGACAAGAAGGACATTATTCTTGACAGCCATCATTTGAAGGTGTCTAACACTGCGAGGAGTATCACAAGGGTGAATGCATTCAGTCTTTTTCCTGTAGATTTGTGTAATCTTCTATAAAAATGGCAATAAAACATCAGTCAGAAGCAGAAGAGGTTCGTGCTTTGAAATGCTTAGGAAGATTATACGCCGAACGCTGGAAATTTGATCGAGCTTTGATGGGCATCCTGGTTGTCATGGACAAAATGGACTGATTTCAAACTATCTAGCACCATGAATGCATTTAATCACGGCGGACGAAAAGGCCAATTGGACACTGTTACTGCAGTCGGCTTTAAACACAGTAGTCCCTATTTGCAATTGGAACAGAAATCAAATGGTGCAAGGAATATTTTAGCACAACTATGCGGTTGAGTTGCTGAATCTGTCAGATTCGTATACTCCTGTATTCGATGGTCAGTGATGTAAGAGTTCAACAGCACCTGCAACTTTATGCATAAACCGCCTCCCTTAGCGAGACACGGAAAGCATAACCAGCCATTCTGCACTGGATGGATGCTTTGCCCATTTAACGTCGCATCGATGATTTCAGTCAATGCTTCAGGATCGTTCAGTCGCAGTAATTATGTGCAGGGCTATTAGCTTGTTCTGGCACCCTTCAAAATCACAGTGAACTCACAAAGCGGATGCGACTACGCAATCGACTGTACTGTGAAGTCAATGGATTGCCAGGAAAAGGCGTCAAACTGAAAGAACCATCAGTTTCTCCATTGTCAGATCGCTTGTGTTTTTATACGTTTATCGGTTTTATAGGGACATGTGACTGTAACTGTTTGTATTCGTGCATATTCAATACTGTGAGATAGTGGTTAGAGATACTGTCAGTACCTCCGTCTTTTTCTGTATTTCTCCCGAGCTGTCAGACTGTAGTTTTAAATTGCCATGTGTTCCTGTCTCTAGTTTGTTACGTGACTGCAATTGCAAGGCAAACCATGGACAATTACAGCACATTGCAAGCCTTTGGGGCCCACAATGTTGTGCCGACTATGTAATCTGCTCTGGAGTCTGCATGGAATTTCCCTAGCGCTTCCTTTTTAAAGCTCCACCTACCTAAAAGGCTCCAAAGCCAATAATAATGATCGAAAACCCACCGCTGACCAACCCCATCAGTGCTGTACACTGACCCCTTACCAGTCTGGTTTTCAGTCGTTTCCTCCATTAACCTTGGCCCAGAAGTTTTCTGAGAGTTAATGGAATAAAGAGGTCTCGACGGAGGATCTAACCTACTATGAATAATTAATAAATCACAAGTAATTCGTCCATGCAGAAATAAATATTTCCTTGGGCTGCAAAGAACCCATAATAATTCTTAAAAGACACGCCTTTCCGCGCTGACTTCTGAGTCGTCTTAACTTGATGTTTTACTTGAACGTTGTTTCTCCCAGGAATTGCCCCGACGTTGTTGGTTTCCGAATGCCGGTTTCTTCGGACGGGGCGAGTGGACTGGTCTGTATGGGACGAGTAAAGTGAAAGGCGATTATTATCTGAGTTAATGACGTCTCTTCATTTTATTAACAGCAAGCGTGCTAACAATGATCGTTCTCTCCCAAGGGAATTCCGGTCTGCCAGAATGTATCTGAGTCTGGATGATTACGAGTGCAGTATCAGATTTACTTGCGATCTGCAAGAAATTTTAATTCCCCGCATTCAACGTACCCCTCTTACACGACCTTCCTTGTCGCCATTGTGCATCTGATGGTAGCATACAGTCCGCTTTCTTTTTGACCGAAATGTTGCCATGTTGGCACACGTAAAAGAAACGAACTGTAGAGTGAAAGCTTAGAGAATATTTGCAGCAGGGTATACCCAGTATCTTTTCTCATTTCCAGCTCTGCGAATCATTGGAGATATTTCATGTTTGATTGATTAAGCAGGGAGCCATGAGCTCAGCGGCATTTGTCGCGTTCACGTGACTGGAATTCTGCTTTGGTAGATTTTGAAAGTTTTTTTTTAATATATTGATTTACCTGTTTGATCGCTTTATCGGGCATCTTCTGTTACTTAAGGAATCGTACTTACTACCGCTTTCGCCATGTATTCTGATCACGACAGTTTTTCCCCGGTAGATATCATTGCACAAACCGAATATCACATCATGCGCCTGAGTCCCTGTGCAAACACCTATATTTATGCAATTCCCCAAACTAAATACAGAGGGGAGCATCAAACTTTTAAAATGTCTCTTTCAGGTTTACTCTGACATTTTCTAGAAAAAAAAGAGTTTGTCAAACCAAGTCGTCGGTTCCATTGCATTTCCGCTGTTACAGCAGGCACCAGTCTGTGAGGAACACAAAGAGTGAGGTCAATGTAACGTGATCAATGCCTTGTGTTTAATTGACACAGTTTATTTGTTGTAGTACAATGATTATAATTATTTTAGTGTAAGAGGAATATTGTTGCATGTACAGGACGCCGACTTCAAGCCAAATGAGCTCCCTGTGCAGCCAGAATTAGGAGCACGCAGCCCGATTAAATGCAGAACAACAATAACAAGAGATTTATGAGCATTAGGGACGTTATCAACCACGATGAAAACTCGCATCGACTGAGAGTCTTCCCACAGGCCATCACTGGGTATATATAAAACAAATTGTTCCTGATGATTGTTCTTCAGAAGTCATTGGAGGAGTGCAAGGGAATGTGGCTGACAGCACATAAAGCAACCATGGTACAATGATGGAACAGAGTCGATGGGCCGGATGGCCGAAATCTGCTCTGCGGCCTGAAAGCTTTATGATCTGAACGAATACCGCTCGCTGGCACTCACGCCAGTCATCATGAAGTGTTTGGAGCTGCTGGTGTTGGCAACATCCAAAAACTCCCAGAATGGACGAAACGGCATGAGTTCGGTATCATCGTTAAGATTGGATGCAGTGTTAGCTGAAGGCTGTGAAATAGATTACGGAATGTACAGACAACAGATTGCAAGATCAGTAGCCGAAACAATTTCCTGAATGGAACAGAGTAGCCCAATGACAATATAACACTCGTCTATGATGACAAAGTCTGTGGAGTCTGGGGTGGGACAAGATGAGCAGTCATGAAACCGAGAGGCAGAGCCTGACAGAGTTTCGCAACAACATTCATTGATTTTTTTTTAGATCCTCATATCTTCGTCTTTAAACTTTTGCAATTTCTTCTCAGGTTATCCATACCTCATCACAATTGGAATTTTTACTTGAATAATATCAGGTTTATTTTAGCGGAGATACTGGGGGGAATACGTCTGCCTTGTGTAGTATTGAATATTCATTGTACTGGAGCGAGTATAAATGAATGACCACGGAGATTCATCAACTCAGAATTCTTTCAGCGAGATCGCGGGAAGCTGCAGACAGGCTGAACCTCACATAGCATGAAGAAGATATGGTATGGTACCTGATCATTTCTCTTATTGGCCTGCCTGGTAAGAATATAGAGGAACTAACACTTGTGTGTGCGGTCCGTGAACTCATTCAGTTACGTATAGCGTTCTGATGCCGGTGTATCGGTGTGTGCAATGCAGACATTGTGTAAAAATCTCTGTGTTCCCTCAGATGTGCCCATCCCTTTTAATGCGTGGCCTCGGCTGAATATAAACGGACCGTTGAGACAGATGCAGAGTAGAAAATCGGAACGTTGGATCTATTTCAGGCAATTTGGATTTATCAATGTAAAGCTGCTGTTAAAATAATCCCCAACAATCCAGAGCGTGCGGCTCCTTTAACAGGCCAGAAGCTATTTTATTCTATATTAATGGTGCAATATGAATTAAAATCAAACTCAATGGTATTACACTGCATTAAAATGCACCAGATTTGAAGGTAACGCGGGAGGCGAATGCCTGGTGTGAATCGGGGAAGATCCGTAGTGTTCAGTTGCGAATATCCAAATGGGAATGTGAGTAAGGCAGTACTAGCGGGACTGGAAAGTCAGAACGCCATCAGAGGCTCTTGGTACATCGATCACGGAGCTGACATAAGTGGTTGCCACTCATCTGCTTTCGTCTGTTTTTTTTTAAATCCCAAAAGTACCTTAGCGAGTTCGTTAATTCTTCTTTCTTTCCCTATCCCTGCATTATAGGCAACGCAACTTCTGAACAAGAAACAGGATGAACATTGCTAGACTAAAATTATGAAATCCCTCAACAAACTAGAAACATTTCTCAAAATGCTAAAATCAGCATTAAAAAAATAGGACTTCCAATTAATGCATGATATAATGTCGCATTTTAATTCATACTTCGACGTGCATTCAGCAGTTGTTTACCATATTCGCATAATGAAGGCAGGTGACGCTCTTGAGCCAGGCTTCGCAGTCGTATCATTCTGTGTCATCGGTAACTGCTTCCTCCAGTTCATTCACGTTTTAACATTTGGATATGTTCAGTACAAGGAGTATCGCACTGAAGTATTATGTGGTGGTGTGAAGTATTATGTGAGCTACCTTAGTTCACCGATCTCGCGATGTTGTGTACAACCATTAGACTGTAAAAAATTAAGGAAGCACCGACGAGTTTACTTACAAGATTCTGATCCTTTCGGGGAAATAAAGATAAAACCAAAGACATTTTTAAAGAGTGTGTGGTTCTACAGGACGCAAACTCATCTGTTTCCAGCTGACATTTATTTCCAGTCAATGAACGATGAAGCGGATAGTAAAATACTACTACACAGCACCGTCGTCATGAATTACATTTATTCAAACATACTAATGAGACTATCTCCATTAGAATATTCTTAATCTGAATAGTGCTGACATGGATACACAATGGGGTCGGTTGCTTCACAGAAGATCGAACAATGCAACAATCCAAACTTACCCTGAGTTAAAATCTTTCGAGGGACACACTCCACGTTCAGCAGGGAGAATTGAATTGTGAACTCTCAGATTCAGATCAGATATTTCACTACTCTGTACATTCTAATGTTCCAGCTCCGAGGAAAAACAATGAATTATGTCTCTCGCTATCTGATGGGTTCAACGCCTCGCAATACCGGATACTGCATGCATGACGGAAAATAAAATCGAACGAACAGAGGAAAAGTCGTCAGGAAGAATTTAGTTTTAAGAGTTGTCAGAGCTGCAAATGGAAAGGTCCACGTAAGTCGAATTACTTAATTGTGGACTTCAGGAATTGTAAGTCGAAGGAGTATATAAAAATATATATTTATATACACACTCCAATTGCATGCTGAAATTGATTTGCTTATTTATTTTTCATGCCTTTTATATTATCATGTATTGCATTGAGCTGTTGCTGCGAAGTTAACAAATCTCGCGACACATAATGGCGATAATAAACGTGCTTCGGATTCTGGTTCTCAGATTCCCTCACGGCTCTCCATCTTTCAGTGATAGTCTAAACCCTCGCTCCAGACTTCGCATGCAGAAGAAAACCGACGCTGTTAGCATTCAATGTTCAAGCATCATGGTTAATTGGCAATTTTAAAAAATAGCAAATATTAGAATGTTGAACACTGATTTACCTTGCAGAAGAGAAATTTAATGTACACGTTAGCTCTACTGAAGTTGGTGACCAAGCCGAAGGCCAGACACATTCATATCAGTAAATGACACATGGCTGCCGCCTGTTGGAATAGTTGGAGTCACATTTGTTCCATTTGTCCAACGAGATCATGAGTGGCAGGCACGTTCTCTTTCATCCATTGGATTTCAGCCGACCGGAAACACATGCAAGTGCAGAAGAAGTGAATCAGCTGCACGAACCTCCTTCTGAAGCTTTGACACAGCAGATAACAAACATCTATAAATCCACCTTGACCGTCCGATTCACCAGACATGGTGGAAATGCTTCTTCAAATCATTCCGTTAGCACACCTGCGCACTGGGGAATGCATTCGCAACGCAAAAAAATGCATTAGGAAATTGAATTCAATTAAATAAAAAAGAAGAATCAAATTTCCCTCCCAATTACTTTGGAAAGTTATTTCCTTAAGGACATGGCAAGTTCAGAAGTTTCAATCACAGGACCGGCCTTTTCCAGGGGAACAATAACTTGACGACTTTCAATGCTCACTGATATGAAAAGGCATTTTCTATTATTACTTATGATTATTGTCGACCTTGTCAGCGATTCCGTATCCTGTACTGTGGGAAATAAATTAAGGGGTAGAACAGTAGCCTGGAAGAACAAGGAACCGGAAACGTAACTGCAGGAGAGCTAACGAGTCCCGAAAATCAAGATTTAAGTTGTTTAATATGTCTACAATGCTGTACTGAATATGCTATCAGATATACATTGGTAATAATTATTTCAGTCAGCATGAATTGTGAAAAAAATTGGAATAAAAGGCGTCTAGCTTTATTGGCATCACACTGACATTCTCTAAATATAGATGTTATCCCTGCAGATGAACTCAAAGAGAAGTTTTGCATTACCACTTGCAGATCTTCCACTCAAATGAACATTCTTCCCTAAATGACAGTTAGCCCCATTGGCCGTATACGTAGCGACGTAACAGTTTCTGCCCCAATCATTTTACAGGGTGATCATGCAAGTGGATATATAAAAAAGAGCAGCGGGAGCTCCAAACGCTTCCAGTGGCTTCATCATTTCAGAATTATTTTCCTAAGAAATACAAATGAGGCACGGTTTTGTCTGTTAGAGACGGATAACTTCAGTTAGAAACAAGTACGGAAAAACGTTTGGCTATATTTTAAGGACATAATCAACGTTAATTACAGACGGTCCGTGCAGTAAGACCCCTCAATCAACTCCAAACTGTCCCAGTTACCCCTCAAGAAAAACGTTGCTGTTTCAGTTTACAGGAAATAAAATAGGACTTTTTTTTACCCAGAACACTATGGATGCTACGCCAATAACGAAGTCAGGAATTTTGGGGGTGCCATTTTTATTTTTAATTTAGTCGTGCCAGTGGACACAAAGCGATCGAAAGTGAAAACGACAGTGAACCACACGGAACAATCAACGGCCACGTGACACAGGACATCGTGGACAAGGCAGAGAGAAGCTTTGTCCAGGAAACTGTGAAGTCCGAGTTTTTCACCCATCTAGTGTAACAGGACATTGATAATCACCTCTATTAGATCCGCGACAACCATCGCCACCAGGTATCGCGTTACACATTTGGAGAGACTGCAGTTTCCTCGGCACAGAATAATAGTTTGCATGAAATAAACCAAAAAAAAACAGTTAACAAAATCACCGCGTTTAATGAGGAAATATTAAACATATTTTGTCTGTTTAACATAAATACATGGTTAATCAATAATGAATTTTATCACTGGGAGTAAGAATATACCTGTGTTTATGCGGTTTATTTGAAACATCTGAACGCAATCTAAAGCGCTTTACGGTCGCAGTGATCTCTTCATGTTCCCGGAATGCAGCAGCTATGCAGAATAGTGTTCAAGAATCATCGCGCGCAGACACGGGATCCTTCGGCCGAGTATCTCCATGCCGACCGACATGGCCATCTGATCTGGTTCCTTTTGTCCGTGTTGGTTCACATCTCTCTAAGCCTTTCTCATTCATTGATCAGTCCAGTTCTGTCTGTTCGACAGAAACTCTCCCCACAACTCAGACACGGGATGCCTTGCATCATCCTGTAAATGGAGCCTACATTCTGTTCTGCAATTTCTATAAAGAAGGCAAACATAATTCTACACACATCTCCAAGCGAGGTATCTCTAAAGAGACGGGCAACGTAATGAATGCTCTGGTGGTGATTACTTACAACGGCGGCATCAACAGGTGAAGCTAGCCAGGATATCTTCCTCATCGATCCGGGATCCGGCCACTTTCACTGTTATATGAAAGCCCGATTACAATGCCAGATTCTGAACCCGCAATCTTCCACAGCAGCAAGATTGGTTCTACTTCTCCAGACGGATAAACCATACCTCAGATCAGGATATCGTTGCACGAACTGAAAACTGGGTGACATTTTTATTGTTTCCCCCTGTAATATGCTCCGTAACCAAACACAAGCCACAACTCACAACACAATTGAATGATACCAGGCAGACGCAGCAACTGGTAGCAATATGACAAAAGTAAAATGTTCTGATAGGAAGGTGTCCATGGTTTATTAGCAAAGAACTAGCCACTTCGATTCAGTATTATTGTTTCAATTCTGATGAACAGTGTTGTAAATTGAAACATTGACAATTTACTTTCATTCAAGCTCTAAAATGTTTAAAGAAAGATTGCGCTGTGTGTGTTTGTGCACTGGATTGCATTGAATAATTATATGAACAAATATCAAAAGTATAGTAGCATAATTCTGAAAGTACCCCGGTTGCCAAGAACAGCTTTCCAAGGAGAAGATATGTTACTTGACCCGAGTCGGAGCTTGAAATAGGTTTCGCATTTTGTTACCTAACACACGACGAGCATCTCGTCGTCGGTAAGCTCCTACATCATCAACGTGATCTTACAATAATATGCATACCCTGCCCAACTCACGGCCTTCTCCGCTTTCTGCAGGTGTGACTTTCTATGTCACTCAGTTGTCCACTATCACTCCTTGCTAGCACTTATTCCTACAAGCGTTACACGTGCCACGTCTGCCTCTGCAGCTTCTCGATCACGAACGACCATTCCCGAAAATCTGTCCTTCCCGGTCAGACTCTGTGGGTGGACGTTCGGAATAGGAAGCGTCAATAACTCTGCTGGGTGTCTTTTGTAGACCACCCAACAGCAACAGGGACTGAGGGGAAGATAGGGAGACAGATTCTGGAAAGGTGTAATAATGAGAGGGTTGATGTGATGAGACGTTTTAATTTCGCAAATATTGTTTGGCATCTCCCGAATGGGAAGTATTTAGCTGTGGTAGAGTCTGTTACCTGTTATCAGGATGACTTCATGACACACTATGTAGAAAAGCTTACAAGAAGAGAGGCTGTACTTGACCTGGTATTGTAAAATGAATCTGTTCAGGTGCTGGTCTCTCAGTGGGAGAGCATTTTGGAGATAGTGGTCACAATTCTATATCCTTTACCAGAGCATTGGAGAGGGATAGGAACAGACAAATTAGAAAGGAGTTTAATTGGAGTAAGGGGAAATATGACGCTATCAGGTAGGAAATTGGAAGCATAATTGGAAACAGATTTTCTCAGGGAAATGTTCGGGAAAAAAGTTGCAAATGTTCAGATTATATCTGTGTGGGGTTCTGCGTAGGTACTTTCCTATGAAACATGGAAAGTAGGGTACAGGAACCGTGGTGTACAAAGGCATTTGTAAATCTAGTCAGGAAGAAAAGAAGAACTTGCGAGAGGTTCAAACACCTAAATAATGATAAAAATCTAGACGATTATAAGGCTAGCAGGAATGTGCTTAAAATGAAATTAGGAGAGTCAGAAGGGGCCATGAAAAGGTCTTGGTGGACAAGATTAAGGAAAACGTTAAGGCATTCTACAAGTATGTGAAGAGTAAGTGGATATTAATGTCTCCGTCTGTCTGACTAGACCTTTAATGAGCCCGGCTTTCTGCGGCGCAGACCAGGGCGAAGAATATGGAGATCCTGGACTGCCCAGACATCAAAGTTCCCCTCTCGGCCTCGCGAATGTGGTCCAACGGAATGAGAAGCCGTACATGTGGCACCAAGTTGGCTGCAGGAGCTGTCGGGAGATGACGTAATGCGTTATCCAATCGTCTTAGGGGATCCACTACGTATTTGGGTAGGGTTTTCTCCCGAAGATACCCACAAGACAGTGGGATCAGTAACCCTGGATAGGGGCCATACCGGGTACTGTCAGCAGGAGCCAGCTGAGCCTGGGACTCGTGTGAGTCAGCGTCGTCACGACCTGTGGTAATGACATATGGAGCAACTACCCAATACCCAAAGCAAGATCATAAATTGTAAGAGATTAGGACCAATCAAGTGTGACAGTGGAGAACTGTGTATCATACCGGAGGAGACAGCAAAGGTACTTAATGAATACATTGCTTCAGTATTCAGTACGGAAAAAGATCTTGACGATTGCAGGGATGACTTGCAGCAGACTGAAAAGTCTGAGCAGGTAGAGGATGTGCTCGAGCTTCTCGAAGACATCAAGTTGGATAAATCACACGGACCAGACGGAATATACCTCGAGGCTACTGTGGGAGATTACTGATCCTCTGCAGATAATCTTTGCGTTATCAGTTAGGACGGGAGAGGTTCCGGACGACTGGAGAGTTGCGGATGCTGTTCCCTTATTCGAGAAAAGGAGTAGGGATAGTCCAGGAAATGATAGATCAATGAACAGATCAGTGGTTGGTAAGTTAAAGAAGATCCTGAGAGTCAGGATTTATGAACATTTGTAGAGGCATAATATGATTAGGAATAGTCAGCACGGCTTTGATAAAAGCAGGTCGTACGTTACGAGCCTAATTGAGTTTTTTTTTTGAGGATGTGACTAAACACCTTGTTGAAGCTCGAGCTGTAGATGTAGTGTATACGGATTTTAGTAAAGTAAGGAGGCATGGGATCCAAGGGGACATTACTTTGTGGATTCAGAATTGGCTTGCCCACAGAATGCAAAGAGTGGTAGTAGACGGGTCATATTCTGCATGGACATGAGTGACCAGCGGTTTGCCTCAGGGATCTGTTCTGGGAACCCTTCTCTTGGAGATTTTTATAATTGCCTTGATTACGGAAGCAGGAGGATGCATAAGTAAATTTGCAGACGACACAAAGTTTGTGGGTGTTGAGAAGAGCTGTCGTAGGTTACAGCGGGACATGAATAGGATGCAAAACTGGGATGAGAAGTGGCAGATGGAGTTCAACCCAGTTAAGCGTGAGGTGGTTCATGTTGGTAGATCAGATATGATTACAGAATATAGCATTAATTGTAATAATCTTGAAAGTGTTGAGGATTGAGAGATCTTGGGGTCCGACACCACAGGACACACAAAAGTGCTCTGCAGTTCAAATCCGTGGTTAGGAAGGCACACGTTGCAGTGACATCATCAATCTTGGGATTGATTTTAAGAGCCGAGAGTTAATGTCGCAGCAAATTAAGACGCTGGTCAGACCCCACCTGGAGTACGGTGCTCAGTTCTAATCGCTGCAGGAGGGACGTGGAAACAATAGAAAGGGTTCAGAGGTGATATACAAGGACGCTGCTTGGATTGGGGAACATGCCTTATGAGAATAGCTTGAGTTAAATCGGCCTTTTCTCCTTGAAGCAACGGAGGATGAGACGTGATCTGATAGAGGTGTACATGTTCTGAGAGGCATTGATCATGTGGGTAGTCAGAGGCTTTTAGCCAGGGCTGAAATGGCAAGCAGGAGAGGGCGGAGTTTTAAGGTGCTTGCAAGAAGGTACAGAGGAGATGACAGGTGTAAGTTGTTTTTGTTATGCAGAGAGTGTTGAGTGCGTGGAATGGGCTGCCGGTGGCGGTGGTGGAGTTGGAAAAGATACGGTCGTCTAAGAGGCACCTAGATGGATACATGGAGTTTAGAATAGTAGAGGGCTATGGGTAAAGCATAAGTAGTTCTAAGGTAGGTCATGTTCAGCACAGATCTGTTGGCCAAGGGCCTGTATTGCGCTGTAAGTTTTCTGTGTTCCTATGTTTCTACCATCAATCGCAGAGAGCGGTGTTGACAGCGGTGTGAACCTTCCTCTTTGTAGGACATGCGCATCAGCAGATGCGTAAATAGGGCCCCGGAAATCAACTCCAGCCACGCTAATCATAAACTATACTTCCGTCTGGCAAACGGTACCGAAGCATGAAGGCCAGGATCAACAGGCTCCGGGAAAGCCCCTTTCAACAGGCCATCAGATTGATCAATGCACGTCGATCTGATTGAATATCTGAAGGTACATTGTATGTGACTGTACATACATGTATACAAAACAATTCTGCACACAATCTTAGTGTTTGGGCAATATCCTACAACACGGATGATAAATAACAGCGCACCTAACACCAATCCCTGTAGCACACTCGTCAGAGTCAATGTATCAACCACCCACTCCCTGGCCTCTTACGCTAAAACAGTGTTGCTTTCACGTTGTTTTAGTTTGAAGTGTCTGACAACGTCCGAAACAAATCCACAACTGAAGAAACAAAGGAATGTAGTGACGTCACTGTTTCATGTGGACATAATCGGCACTTTGGATTTTCAGCACTCTCTTTCAGTGCCAATATAATGCATTGTATTCTATGGTGTTCAATCCAGTTTTTGTGTCAACAAACAGACCAGCCTTGGAAGTAGCTGATAGAACACACATTTTAGTTTCTACTTTTGTTCAAACCGAATATGATTGAAAAATGTTGGTAGAGTTGTGTCATCTCCGGCTGATGTCTTTAAAGTGAAATAGACTGCGTTACGTCACGGTGATGGAATAAAGTGTTCAAGTGATTCACGAGCAGATGTTCTGTGCTTCATACCGGACGGCCGATGCCGCATTTCAGCAGCTGAAGCCTGGTGTCTTGGAAATGACACTGGTAGAGTTCACATTATCTTCTGTTGTAAAGTTAATAACTTGTAACATCCCTTGGGGAGACGAATTCATGACACGGTTTCAGAATGAGAAACACACTTTAATATCAGTGTTTTGTAGCTCGTTGTCACTTATGTGACTTGTGAAATAACCACACTAATTGTCTCAGAGGAATTGTTCTGAATTGCATATAATTCTGTAAATTCGATCACCGGTCCTCATGAGCGGTTGGAATGCTCCGTACAACTGAACGTTGCCTCTGACGGAACATGGGATATCCAGCGATTTTCTACATCGCGAGCATATTCTATCCTGCAATTATAGCGATTGGTGTCCCAGGTAAGATACTGGAGCTGGGCACTAAATGCATGGTGCCGTCGTCTTGCTTCTGTTCAGCTGCGCTGTTGGGAATTTTACTCCGCACAGATGCTTGCCTCAGTTTCAGTTTCCATCTTTTTCTGAAATGATATTTTTCCTCTTTTGCTAAATACGTTGTTGCCGATATTGCCATAGTTTCATAGTCTGATCTCGCTCGGCTCTCTGATACGGCAGTGATCGCTTTTCTAGATCGACAGTCTTTTCAGACGACCTTCCAGTCGAATATCGACATGCAGTTCATTTACTCCTTAATCACTAAATTATAACTCATGCTTTGAAACTCACTAATATCACTACAAACCAACCCTTCAGCTGTTTCACCTCCGATAATGGAAATGCTGTTGTTTATGGAGCGATCGACCGTTCAGCGGTACGTGCATCGTGGAAGTCAGATGCCTCGCTCGAAAGTCTCGTAAAGTCTCCAGTCCATTATTCTCCTCCTGCCGGCATGTGCTGATTAAGCCGGCACACATTGGATTTCTGTGTTTTGCTTCCAAAAAAACTATACCTTACATAGCACTGGAAAAATAGTGTGCCGTCACACAGTTGCAACTACCGATAATTTTGTGTTGTTTTTCTTTTTTTTTGGATTTTACTGTAGTTAATTTAACGGCGATTGTGATCCTATCCCGGGGAAAATGCGGACTCTCCAAATGCATCACCTGTTACCTGGTTGGAATGGCAACAGCGGATCTGATCGTGGTTCTAGTTTTCGCTTTAGTTGATCAGACCAACAAAATCTACATGTATTGCAGATCCCTGCTCATCACTCCTGTATGCGCTCTGATATTTGTAATTAGGGTGATAACGAGGGACTGCTCTGTTTGGTTTACGGTCAGTTTTACCTTCGATCGTTTCATCGCCATATGTTGCCGGAAGCTACGGGATAGATACTGCACCGAGAGAACAGCGACGGTAGTTATGGTGACCGTGGTTATAGTGAGCTGCGGAAGAAGTGTCCCGTTTTACTTTGCTGTTGAACCTTACGTTTTTATAGACAACATACCGTATCATTGCGCCCTGACACATGAATACGCTACTTTACCCGTGTGGAAAGGACTCGAATTACTGGACAGCATTTTAACACCGTTGCTACCAATCGGCTTAATTCTAGTGTTCAATGGGTTAACAGTAAGACATATCATTGCGGCCAATAGAGTGCGCAGAGGACTTCGGAACAGCAGTGATAATCAGCAGGATACCGAGATAGAAAACCGCAGAAAATCAATGATTTTATTGTTTGCAATATCAGCTAATTTCATTTTATTTTGGATACCCTATGTAGCTCATTCCCTGAAATGGCAATTGGTAAACTACTTGTATGAGGACAGATATTTGAGTTCCCCGGAATATATACTACAACAACTTGGGTTCATGTTGCAAGTTCTGAGTATGTGCACCAACACGTGTATCTATACGCTAACACAGAGGAAGTTCCGAAAAGAGCTGAAAAATGGCGTGAAGTATGTGTTTACATTAAATGGCCATCTGTGTAGATAACGTCCAAGTCCAATTGCAATTCAGCGGAGTTTTCTAATAAAACAGTTTTAAAAATGAGTATGTCATGAATTCAAACAATCGTTTGCCTGGTCATCCTGAAATTGCAAAACCCACGGAAGGTTGCCTACTTCATACGGTTAAGGTAGGAAACTGGGCAAACATTTAATGGGCTGACGTGATTGCTACATTGGTTGAATTACTCCAAACTATCAAAGAGACTTGACAGACACAGGGGCAGGAATGGCTTCCGGACAGACTCGGGTTCAGATGTTTCAAAAAAGTCGGGTAAAGGGAGTAAAGTGAGTGTCATTGAAACACAGTAGGACAACACTGTTGTTCAAAGGGAGGAAACAGTGGAGAGATTGTCTATTGATAGACTGTGATTAGAGCTCAGAAGCAGAAAGAGAGCAATCACTCTTTTGGGACTATCCTTAGAGACCGCACACTCCGCACACTACGCAAATCAAAACAAAGAAAAGGAGAGAGCGCAAGGACGTGATCAGGAGATATATTTTAAACAGGTGGCATATTAACAGGGTTGCTGTGAGAGGTAAAATATACGTCCCTAATATTCATTGGTACTTCCTCGGGTTAAAGGGTTCAAATATGATGGTATTTCTCAATAAGCTAGCAGGTGTCATAGAGGATCTAGTACCATAAATATCACATAACTCCTCGCGGGTCAACTGGTTGACATTTACTATAAGCATTCAATTTACCATAATCATTCAGTGTGCTTGGAGCTGACAGTATTGAATGTAGTTAATTGGTGGTATCAGATAGGCACTTGGAGCCGAATTTTGGAAATGGTGTGCACCTTGAAATGCGCAACGTGTGATTGTTAATGGAACAGTTGACTGGGGTTCAGTACAGACTTGTCAGCGTCAGGCGAGTGACGGAAGTTAGCCTAAAGTAACCCTGGTTGACAAGAGATATGGAAAACCTCGTCACGAAGAAGAAGGAAAGATTCTTATGATTCAGGAAGAAATGATTAGTCAGGGCTATGGAAATTCACAATGTAGCAGGAAGGAAATTAACTGAGCTTAGAAGAATTAGAAAAGGACGTGAGAATACCTTAGAGAGTCGCATTAAGGTACACGAAGAACAGAAGGGTGACGGGAAAAAGGGTGGGACACATCAGACATTAAAGAGGAAACATGTTTCTGGCTTGCGAGGAGGCAGTGAAAGTTTTTAATGATACTTTGCTTCAGTATTCACCATTGTACGCGACCTTGATGAATGTGGATCCAGCGTAAAAAGCCGGATATACCGGGACATGCCTACGTCAAGAATAATGCTTTGGGAAATGTAAAACATTAAAATAAACCATTCACCAGTGATCGACGGTAGGTACCCGATATATTTACAGAAAACTGGCGAAGATATTACTGCGCTTTTGGACATGACACTTACAGCTTCACTGTCTACCAGGGAATTGGAAAACATGACATTTACATCTTCACTGTCTACCAGGGAATTGGAAAACGGCAAATGTTAATTCTCTTTTTTAAGAATTGAAATAGGGATAGTCCTGAGAACTACAGGCCAGTGGGTATTCGGACAGTAGTGGGAAGCTATTGGAGAGGAGATTGATGAATATCTGATGCAACCTATTCAGGATGGGAACAGTCAGCATCGATTGTGGGAGCAGATCGTCCCTTATGAGCCTGATTGAATTCCTTGGAAGAGTGATAAAAGTTATACAGATAAAGACAGAACAGTTAATGGTGGGTGTATTAATAATGTAAGGTGTTTGACCGGTTTATGCTTGGTGGGTACGTTCAGAGGGTCAGACGGAACTGGATCGAGCGAAACCTGGTTGCGTACACTCAATGTTGGCTTATTAAAAGAAGGCAGATTAGATAATCGAAGGAGGGCATTCTGCCTGGAAGACAGTGGCCAGTGATGTTCCACAAGGAAGGTATTCACTTTAGCTCACGTTAGAACTACATCTCCACTCCGCCATTGCAGTGTTCTGAAAGACCGACTGTAATTTGACCTCCCTGCGAAACTTGAATATTTTATGTAATTACCGCTGACGATGTATGAAAAATGCTGAATTTCTGAATGGAACTGCACGCGATATAACCTGATCTCAATTTGCATATTACAGGGCTGATGCTGCAATGATAACGAAACAAATTTATCCAATGGAACCCTCACATTCAACATTTGAACTCTTCAGCTGCATCTGTTGTGCTTTCCAAATTAACCAATACACAAAAATGCGAATTTCAAATTCCAATTTCAAGTATACGTGCCAACGTATCCTTGAGCAGCGTGTTTGTCATACCCGGAATAGAAACTTTCATATTTCGATCCCTTCAATGTTGATTTCACCTAGCCGGTGTGGAATCCGCGTCTCCCTCTTGAAATCAATACAAAAGCGGACAAGTTAAAGAACAAGTTAAAGATCTAAATACGTAGGTAAAACAAAACAAAAATGCAAACATGCACATTCTTATTTTCAAATACGTTGCAGGTCACCGGCGTATGGAGAATATACAGTTAAATGCCAGTGTGAAATTCCTTATCAGATATGCTAAAGAGCACAGGGAAGGTAAATGATGGTGATAGTGGCCCAGGTACACTAACAGTTTCGGAAAGAAAAAAACCCTCTGAAATTCACATCAGGTGCTGGAAATGTATTCCAGTCAACGAAACAGGCATTTTCAGATAGTCGTGTCGTGTTGTAAAACAAAGGATTAATTCAAACATTCTCTCTCAACACACCTAATAAGCACATGACGGCCTTCCGTTTAGTCACGCACGAATTAAGTCTCTTTATATTTCAAGTGAAGTGACAAATGTCCAGTCCTTCTTCAATATTTTACGTTCTCGATGCATTCACACACTAAACTTTCACAGTACGTGGCATAAGTTTAATTGTTTAACAATTCAGAAAAAGATCTAAAATTAGTATCAGACAATAAGATAAATTTTCTCGTCTAAAGCAAATGGACTCTGAAGTTACGCATTGTCCGTAAATTAATATTCAACCTATTTAAAAATAACGTCACCGCGTCATCAGATCTCCAGCGCCGTCCACGTTCACTCACCTCCAATCTCTGTCCAAGGATAGGATTCAGAGTAAAGAACGTTTTGTAGCGTAGTATCAGGGTTAATAATCCCCATTACCACCAATGAATTAATAGGTTAGCACACTGTACTGGGAACATTGCCTCAACAAAATCCAATCCGGATCTATCGCCATTTACACCTTACTGATGCAGTGAATGTATATTCCTTTAGTACTTTACCTCCCTTATATTCTCACACTTGCACTTTCTTATGCACACGCTAGAACATTTTTACTAAATCTCAATGCCTCACTGTGTGTAAGGACAGATGGATCAAACAATATCATAGACTTTCTAGATTCGTTAGTGCTGCGAGAGACTAAAAGTCGTCACAAATATAATGTTTATTTACTGAGGCCCTTAGAACACATCTATAGGTTTAACGTAAATGCAGTTGAGTGCTTGCCGTTACATTTTACATTTAACGTTCGGTTACAGTTGGTTGGCACATCGAGCGAGATACTCTGTTCATACCCAGAAATAACTCAACGGATTTTTTAATTCCTCACTTGCTTCCTTACTGGTGCATTTTCCGCAAATGAATCATTCAAATCAATTTCCTTTCATCTGCTGTACCTAGACCGTGTACTGCTCTCCAGTGATCAGTTGCCTGGATCAGCTCACTGTGATCATCACCAGGCACTAATGTTCCAATTTCCTGAGCAATATCTCTCAGATGCTGAAACACGAAGGAAGTAGTGAATGTTATATACTTATTTCAGTTTCCTGGCTCGTTTCCTTACTTTGAGATTTCTGTCCAGTCCCACATGGGGAAACATCCTAGAGCAGTATAGGGTTCTTCGGTTTGTACACTGGCAAGAGCTATTTGGAACGAGGCTACCTATTATGGTCATAACCGTACGGAGCTGCTTCACTACATCCCCTTCCACTTCAAAAAGCAATTTCATATCTCTCTGAGTGGACAGGTTTGTCCTGCAACTTTTCTATCTGGTCTGGAATCTTCTTCTAATCGCTAGTGTTATGTTTCTTTTCTAATAATGATTTAGGAATTACATTCATAATCCGTTTAAATCAATGCAAATTTTTCCCAATACGTCCACTTTGCTGGAAGCTAAAATGCTTCTTATCACTCACTCTTTTCTATAATAAGCTTTCTAAAACTTGTTCAAATGCATCATTATCGATGGTTCTCGCACCCACTTTCTTTGTAAGTTATTAGGTTTCTCCTTACGGTGAACTTCTTTTCTCTTCAAGCCCGGACACCACCTCATGCAACGCATGATTGCTTCTTCTGACCAATTCCCTTGAATTTTAGCCGGCAGCCGACTTTCTACTCAATCCTCAATTAAACATCCTTCTGATCTGGCTTATTTTAAATACCACACGTCACATCGTCCCGTGGGTAATCATCCATATCTTTACCATAGTTTTTTGTTTATATAAGTCCTCGTTACGTATTTTTCCATCAGGGTAGTTTTTAAAGCAAGTTGTGAGTGTGAGTTGCAGTTAAGGGTGACATTAATTTCAGAAATTCGGAGTGGGAGAACCCAGTGACTAATGGACAAGAGGAAACGTTAATCTATTGTATCTTGACCCAGTATGTTCATGCACCAACAAGAGGAGAATCCTGTCTAGATTTGATATTCTGTAACAATCACGGTAGAGTTTTGAGTGGGGAAGTTGTTGAGCCTTTAGGAACAAGTGATCATAGCATTGTTAGTCTCGAAGTTTTTAGTGAGTGTATCAGTAAATACCAAAACAACTGCATTCAATTTCGGGAAGGTAAAGTTTGTGAAGAGACGGCTAAGACTTTCGAAGTTGAACTAGAAGGAACTGCTTGACATTGAGTCAGTTAAGCAGCAATGGAACCGATTTAAAGAGATGATACAGGCAATGCAGGAAACTTTGATACCCAAGGTCGGGAGAAGCAATAAAAACAATAGATCATTTTTCAAATTTCAAAGTAAAATTTTATTATCAGTGTACCCAGATGACACCACAGACAACCCTCAGATTCTTTTCCTGTGGCTATACATAAATGTTCTATAGAAGATGACATGGGTGAATAAAGATATATCTAAAATCTTGAAGACGGCTAGATAAGGAAAACAGAAACATCTTAATGATATTAACCGTAGGAGATATGGGAAATTGAGAGCTAGAGTAAAAGGGAAATTCTCATTGTCCAACGGCAGGTTGAGAAGTATATTGCCGAAGAAAGACCCAAAGATAATTTTTTCTCAATAATGTAGTAGTAATGGAAATGGAATAACCGTGAGATGCTACACTATGCTGAAAATGACATAGCAGATACTGTTAACACATAGATTACTGAGGCATTCACCTGTGAAGATGCCAGCGATATGCTAGTAGGTGTAGATAAAAATAAGGACACCTTAAGTGACTTAGAGACTTTAGCAAGTGAGGTCATCTTCATCTGAAAAAGCTGAAAGACAATAAATCTGCAGGGCCAGACAGCAGTATCCAAGGGTACTTATAGAGGCCTGTGGTTCTATATACAAACACCAAATATGTATTTTTCAGACGTTTTTGACGAGTGTGGAAGTCCTACGGAGTGGAAATTGGCTAAAGATGTCCCTGTATATAAGAATGAGAAACACAAGCAGCTGAGAAGACCCACGTTCGCAGAATGTCAGCATTGGCTCAGAAAGCAGAAATCGAATTTAACTAATATGTTGGAGTTGTATGATAAATAAAATTCATGAAAACGTTAGAGCCTTTGATATCATTTACAAAAACTTTTAGCTTATTATAATTATCAAACTGCAGAAGTAGGGAATCACAGAAAGGTGTACGAATGGGTGGAGAATTGGCTCAAAAGCTGAAAACATATAGTTATGGTGAGAGGATCATTTTTACACATAGAAAATTTATTAATTGGGGTTCCGCAGGTATCGGTTTCGGGACGGCTACTGTCTCTGGAGAAAATTTTCTCTGTCTCAGTCATGGTTGACGTTATCGCAACGAAATTCAATATTCTCTTCATGTTGAATGAAACCTGTAACACACGATGGGTATGTGCGCTTCTTTCCAGTGAAAATTTTCAGTTATTTTAAGTCCATATTTTCTATTTTTTTTCTAGATCGTGCAATCCGGACTCTCCGTTTTCTTTGTCCTCAAGGCGTCCATTTTTCCTCACCCAATTTTGTTTCAGAAAAAGTGGAGAAGGACAAGCACTCGGATATTTTCCTTTCTTTTTAACTTTTTAACAAAGCTACCATTTTTCCTAGGATGAGGGACCTGAGAATTACCCCATTGATAGAACCTGTCCGAATCTTATTGGAACAGTTGTTCCATTCTCAAGTCACCCAACTCTGGGCCGCCATGTAGATCTGGTACTGATGGTGATAATATTCCTGCTTTCCCTCCACCAATTTCAGATGATTAATACAGTTCCACCCACATTTTATCTGTGGAAGTCAGTAGTTTGTACAATGATGGACTTAGTTTGCCTATAACTTCAAACAGCCCTGCAGAAGCTTCGATTTAATAATGAAGGTTTGTGTATTCTAATCACCACACTTTGTCCTGAACAATTCAGAAGCCAGACTGACCTCAGAGTCAAAGTAAGTTTTGCTCTGTTGTTTCGTCTTCCACTTTTGTTGGGCTGCCACAAAGCTGTCCTCGTTCATGGACTGTATTATTGTTGTACCCACATTTCTGACATAACCCAATTAATTTCGTGTTCTAACAAATTTCATCCTAACAACTCATCTAAACCTTTCACGTCCCTTCCATTGATGAATTTATAAGGGGAGTAAACTATTGAAAATGCTAATGTATTCCATATTATCATCAAAGCATAATGCTGTCCCATGTTGTTGCATCATTTCCTTTCCACACTTACTCTTGATTGCGGTCTACGGAGTTTATGAAATATCCGTTTGATCCCTAAAAATGCCATGACATCTTCCGTTATCTGGGCTGCGACATTTTTGCCTTAATCAATTTGCTTACTCCGAGGTAGTCCCCGTCAAGTTAATATCCTTTTCGAAAGTATTTTTGCAGTGGTCTTTGCTGTGTCTGTCATAGCTGAGAATGCTTCTTTTCCTTAGTCCGTTTCGATACTCCGAGCTAGAACCAGCAACTGAATATTTATTCACCCACGTCATAAGGCTATCTATTATTACCACTGTATATCTGTATGCTCCCGGGCCGGGCGGTAAGAAAAATAATTTAATATATTTGTAAAGTAGTCCAAGGCTCTTCTACTGGCTTGGTGTGTTGAAGGCCTGTTTTACTTACATTTCTGTGAGGACTAAATTGTACACAAAATCAAGCAAGTTGTCAGAAAATATCAACATCATTCTTCATCTTAGGCACCAGCCCTTTTTCTTGATCTTTTCGGGGGGTGCGTTTGTTACCCTGGTGTCCCCATGCATTATGGTACCAGCGGGTCATCTGGTTTCTTCCTTCCTCTGGAACCGACAACTCCATCTTTGACAAATAGTCTCTTCTGTTCATTGTATATTTTAGACCCTGGCCCTACTATCTGTGTGAGTGTGTGTATGCGTGTCTGTGTGTGCGTGTGTGAGTGTGTGTATGCGTGTCTGTGTGTGCGTGTGTGTGTGTGTGTGTGTCTGTGTGTGTGTGTGTGTGTGTGTGTGTGTGTGTCTGTGTGTGTGTGTCTGTGTGTGTGTGTGTGTGTGTGTGTGTGTGTGTGTGTGTCTGTGTGTGTGTGTGTGTGTGTGTGTGTCTGTGTGTGTGTGTGTGTCTGTGTGTGTGTGTGTGTGTGTGTGTGTGTGTGTGTGTCTGTGTGTGTGTGTGTGTGTGTGTGTGTGTGTGTGTGTGTGTGTGTGTGTGTGTGTGTGTGTGTGTGTGTGTGTGTGTCTGTGCGTGTGCGCGCGCGCGCGTGTATTTCTTCAACTTCTTGGCTCAATCCATAATCTTAATCTTTTGTTCCTTCTGCCACCCAATCTCCCCAATCCGTGGCTGCCATTTCTGCCAAAATAAAGCACCTTGCTCCACCAATTCGTCAACCTTTCTATTTCCCATCATGAATTCATATTTTTTTCCCTTTGCCTCCTTAAATATATATTGTAATTGAAGAGCAGATGCGAGGAGCTTTCGACCCTTTGAAGCAAGCCCCCTCGCTGCCCACAGAGACAAATGATCTGTAAGGATGTTGCAAACTCCGTAAGATCAGATTGCATGGCTGACTCTGGTGAAAAAGTTCCTGGTTCTTTAACCAGATGTGCTGCAGCTGCCAATTCCGCTGCCTCGGCACTCATGGGTTTCGGTAACTTTAATGCTATAGTATACATTTCCTGGCGAATTTCATCCTCTACAGATGTGCCTCAGCCAGTTATCCACTCACCACCCTGTACTGATGAGGAACCATATACAAACAATCTGTGCCTTTGTGCCTTTGTTCTTAGTCATTAATTAATCTGATATTTCACCCTTTTCTTTTTTTGTTTTTCATACAAACAGACCCTAGAGACCATTTGCTATCATTCCCTGAGACTCATTTTCATTCCTTGGTGCAGCAGGTCAACGGTTGACATCAAAGTTGTGTTTATACCCTTTATAGACAGTAGACAATAGGTGCAGAAGTAGACCACGCAGCCTTTCGAGCCTGCACCACCATTTTGAGATCATGGCTGATTAATTACTATCAATACCCGGTTCCTGCCTTGTCCCCATATCCCTTGATTTCCCTATCAATAAGATACCTATCTAGCTCCTTCTTGAAAGCATCCAGAGAATTGCCCTCCACTACCTTCCGAGGCAGTGCATTCCAGACTGCCACAACTCTCTGCGAGCAGAGGTTTTTCCTTAACTCTGTCCTAAATGACCTACCGCTTATTCTCAAACCATGTCCTTTGGTACTGGACTCTCGCAGCATCTGGAACATATTTCGTACCTCTATCTTGTCCAAACCCTTATTAATCTTATATGTTTCAATCAGATCCCCTCCCAATCTCCTTAATTCCAGCGTGTACAAGCCCAGACTCAGTAACCTCTCTGCGTAAGACAGTCCAGACATCCCAGGAATTAACCTCGTGAATCTCCGCTGCACTTCCTTTACAGCCAGGATGTCCTTCCTTAACCTTGGAGATCAAAACTGTACACAATACTCCAGGTTTGGTCTCACCAGGGCTCTGTACAAATCCAAGAGGATTTCCTTGCTCTTGTACTCAAATCCTTTTGTATTAAAGGCCAACATTCCATTAGCCTTCTTCACTGCCTGCTGCACTTGCTCATTCACCTTCAGTGACTGACGAACAAGGACTCCGAGATCTCTTTGTATTTCTCCCTTACCCAACTCTACACCGTTCAGATAATAATCGGCCTTCCTGTTCTTACTCCCAAAGTTGATAACCGCACACTTATTCACATTAAACGCCATCTGCCAAGTATCTGCCCACTTACCCAGACTATCCAAGTCACCCTGAATTCTCCTAACATCCTCATCACATGTCGCACTGCCACCCAGATTAGTATCATCAGCAAATTTGCTGATGTTATCTTCTATGCCTTTATCCAAATCGCTAACGTAAATTATAAACAGCTGTGATCCCAATACCAAGCACTGTGGCACCCCACTAGTCACCACCTGCCATTCCAAGAAACACCCATTCACCGCTAACCTGTGCATTCTATCTGCCAACCAGTTTTCTCTCCATGTCAATGCCTTCCCCCGATGCCCTGAGCTTTGATGTTACCCACCAATCTTCTATGTGGGACCTTATCAAATGCCTTCTGAAAATCGAGGTACACTACATCCAATGGATCTCCCCCGTCTAACTTCCTGATTACATCCTCGAAAAACTCCAAACGATTGGATAAGCATGATTTACCCTTGGTAAATCCATGCTGGCGCGGCCCAATCCTATCACTGCTATCTTGATATGCCACTATTTCATCCTTAATAATGGACTCTAGCACCTTTCCCAGCACCGATGCCCGGCTGACAGGTCGATAGTTCTCTGTTGTCTCCCTCCCTCCTGTCTTAAAAAGTGGGATAACATTAGCCATTCTCCAATCCTCAGGAACTGATCCTGAATCTAAGGAACATTGGAAAATGATTACCAATGCATCCGCAATTTACAGGGCCACCTCCGTTAGTAACCTAGGGTGCAGACCATCTGGACCTGGGGATTTGTCAGCCTTCAGTCCCATCAGTCTTCCCATCACCGTTTCCTTCCGAATGTCAATCTGTTTCATTTCCTCTGTTACCCTATGTACTTGGCCCATCCATACATCTGAGAGATTGCTTTTGTCTTCCTTAGTGAAAGCAGATCTAAAGTACTCATTAAATTCTTCTGCCATTTCTCTGTTTCCTATAACAATTTCACCCAATTCATTCTTCAAGGGCCCAACATTGTTCTTAGATATCTTTTTTCTCTTCACATACCTAAAAAAGCTTTTGCTATCTTCCTTTATATTCCTGGCTAGCTTGCGTTCGTACCTCATTTTTTTCTCCCCGTATTGTCTTTTTATTTAAGTTCTGTTGTTCCTTAAAAACTTCCCAATCATCTGTCCTCCCACTCACCATAGCTCTGTCATATTTCCTTTTTTTTTTCCTTTACACTAATATTTATTGCTTGCAACAGCAACGTCCATCTAATGACTCTTCAGTGGCTTACGCAACCATTTCGAATCGTTCCATCTGCCGGTAACTGTATGGGCGTGTGTTCTGTCAGTACTGTAAGTGGATTAGATCCCAATATGTAGACGAAATACTGTAACGTTCAGAGAACGCTAACAGATAGTTTTCATAAACAATACCCTTCTGTTCAACTGCTGAGAGCATGCGTGATGTATACACTGCTGGTCTTAACTTCCCATGCGTCTCCTGTAACAGCACAGCTGAGAGGGTGGTATATGTTGTCCCCACTTCGAATGAGAATCGTTCATTCCATTAAAGAAGCTGCCTTACTGAAAAAACCATCAATGTGATACCTACAGCAGCCTGCCAGCCCCGGAAGGTACCACAGCCATCTCAGTTCTCGGGGAACAGGCAGTTTCATAACCGATCCCAAGCTGTCGAGAGTCTATTTTCTGCACCTTCTGATCATTGCTCATCTCCTCCGGTTTGATCCACACATCACCCATTGTGCATATTCTATCTTCATATTATCCTAGCGATCTGTAAGTTGTGTCTGTATTCATGCTATTTGCATCTTCCAAATCATACAATTTATTGGTTCAAAACAAATCAGAGTTTGGCCATATAATCACTCCCCACTATATGTTGCTAATACCTGAGTTATTCCACCAACTCTATAGAATGCTTCAACACTATGTCTCCTATTCTAAATTTCACTTATACAGTATGTCCCACTTGTTTATGTCCTGTGAAACCACGTAGGATAATGTTACACTGTATCTTCCAGTCCGCTCCGCTTCTGATTTTTTTGCATTAGTGGTGTTGACGGTGTTTTCGAGATCTGGCAGTGTCCATAACAAAGTAACAGGGTGTCTGAAACCCTTCCACTAACCAGAGGTCGTCCGATTTCATCCTTCTTTTTGTCACACACCCATGCTGCTGAGGTCTGCTACGGTCTTTGGGGCTCAGCGTGCAATTCCCTAGATGGTAGTGTGTGAATCAAGTTATTCTGTAACCTCCGTCTTGCTTGCCCCTTGAAGGAAATACAGCTTTCCTCTGCTCTTTCACGTCTCAGGTTTGGGCATTATTTTTAATGTGCCCCCTTTGATCACAGTTGAGGCATTTAATTATTCCAACTTCAGTTCGCCCTGTTCCTAGCCATGTTCCAGTTCCTCTGTCCTTTGTTGCCCTTTGATTGTGTGCCAGGGAGGTCCCCTTCCCTCATTTCTCCAGACAGGCTGATATTTAATATGCATCACCTTCCTATTAGAGAATTTTATTGGTCTTTGCATCTCCTTTTCCACGCTCTACTCATGTTCCTCAAGACCCATGCCTCAGTGTGTGTGGGTTCCAGTACCGTTTTATATTCATCGGTACTGTGAGATGCAACTGTCCTCACGGGTTTATTTAAGGCTTCTGCTCTTACATGTTCCAGCTCCAATGCTGTTCCTTATTCACCTTGGAACACAGTCCATAAACTGGATGCAAATGCAGTGTGATGTTGACTGCTCCTCTCGTAATATTTGACGAGTGCTTCTATCGGGTCCCCTTTGTCAAGACCCATAAACAATTATTATTGAGTCCTTCAAATCAACACCTGTTCCCCCATCATTTCGTTGCATCTTGCGTGAAGCTGAGTGTATATTTGGATGCAAGCACATTATAGTTAATTTCTTTTCCTCGGAGTCATCTAGGACATGTATTGCTCTCTGATGGTTGGTTGATTGGAAAAGCTCGCAAGGATCGTATATATTTAGCAATATCTTTAAGCTGCTGTACTCCGAACGGTGTGGTTTATGCATGTTCTGATTTAATTTGCTCCTCCTGCTGCCCCCTCTCTGACAGTAGATCGATAGTAGCATTTCTAGCCCTTTTCCCTTCACAGCGACGGTGACCGAAAATCTCCTCATATTCCGGCCATTTTCCCAACACGTATTTATGAAGGCATTCACTCCAATTACACAAATCCAAGTCCTTTGTAATTGCAGAGTCTCCCGAATTAATCATGCTGACCGGGAAACCGTAGCCACCCAGCCCTAAATCTCTCTTTACCTCACCCACGTGTTCTGACACTTGTCCCCCAACGAACAAAGAGATTTGCCCTCGAACCCACACAGGGACGTAAATTCTGAATCACCCCGTGTAATAATGATCAGTGAGGTACAGAGAATCTGTATTTACAGACAAATAACTTGGATTGTCTCAGCGTAGGTTCATAGACTCCCTACCTGTGTGCACCGCAGCAGAATCCCTGACTCACCATGATCTGTTAATGATGAGAAAATGTATTAGCCGACCTGACCCTTGAGCCTTCTCCACCTACGTGTTTTTTCTCCATAACCATTAATTGGACTACTATGCAAAAATATATTCGAATTCTGTCTTAAATACAGTGGAAAGCAAACGTTTGGGCACCCCTGGTCAAAATTTCTGTTACTGTGAATAGCTAAGCGAGTAAAAGTTGACCTGATTTCCAAAAGGCATAAAGTTAAAGTTAAAGGTTGTGCGTGCGTGAATGACCGGACGGCAGTCGGGTGATTTTTCGGATTGTATTGAAAGGATGTTTGAATGAACCCTTTATTTTACAGTAGGATCTAACTATTTGCAAATGTCTGCTTTAATTCGTTGAAATAAATTTGCAGGAACGTGTGGATATCAGAAACTGATTCATTTTCACCTCTTAGTGTATGGGGGCCGCAATCACCCATATCTGGATTCGCTTTATTCTTTAGCGTAGTTGATAAGGATTTTCACTGTCGCATCGGCCTTCCCTTGCTCAGCCAGTCCTGAATCTAGTGCAGCCAGGTTTCACTAGATCCCAAGCGATCTGTCGTTCTCAATGCGTGCTCCATGGGAACGCAGTCAAACACCTTAACAATTAATATACATCAGCTCGACAGTTCTGTCTTCATCTACCGAATTTTTACTTTTTCATGAAAATTATTCTGGCCCATACGGGACGACCTGACCTCACAAAGCAATGCCGACTATCCCCAACCAGGATGCGTTTCTCCAGATACTTATACATTCTGTCTCTAAGAAGCCTTTCGTATAGCTTGACCACCACTGACCGAAGACTCATTGGCCTGTGACAATCAGGACTACATTATATTTCTTGAAAAAAGGAATCTCATTTGCCATTCTCTGTGGCCAGTGATGACACAAATGTCATGTCCTAAAGCTCAGCGATATCTTCATTCGCTTTCTCTGATTAACTGAACTACATCCCTTGTAGCACCGGGGAAAGAGTTATTTTCATGTTTTCCCTCGTAATTCTGAACGTTTGCGTGTTCCTGCACATCTGTCCCCTACTAACTCTTCTAGGTCCATTGTTAAATTCCTCTTGGCTACACTGTGTCTCATCATTGCCCTGCCTGATCATTTTGTCCCAAACCTTAGTATATTTATTTCTACTTCTTGAAGAGGTGTTCCTTATCTCTTCCCAACAAGAGTTACTTTAGGGGCCTCCGCCTCAATGAAACACGCCTATACCGAAACCCAATCTAGTGTTCCATTAACAATCTCCATAGTTCTGTTGAGCCTTTGAAGGAACAAAACCAGTCCCAAATTTGGCTACCAAGTTCCTACCTAATAGCATCTATTAAATACTTTCCGTACTGTCTGCTCCTGTCCCACTATAACGTATTAGTAAATTTCGAATAGCTGTGTCCTATCGTTGTGAAATGCTGACCCGCGGAGAGATCTGTTGGCCGACCCGTTTCACTTTCCAGTAGTCGATGTAGGATGGACGGTTCGCTAGTCCGTCTGCCCGCTCATTGTGATCAGACTCATTCTCGGACGTAACCGAGAATTTCTGTTACATCGAAACCTTTGTAAATAGACGAAGTTCCCATGAATATTGGTGAAGTTTAATTTGCCTGTGACAACAACCGTGTCAAAATGGCACCAGTCCAAAATTTATCTCCCTGGCTGTCACTGTCTCTGTTCGTGTTTTCGTTTTGGTGAAGGCAGCTCTACAGAATTCTCCCAAACGAGTGTCGGTTCCCTTCCTACTTCCGAGTTTCAATCACAGTCTATTAACATACAATCCCATCACAGTGTCCTCCCTTTCGCATCTGTGACACTAGCACACTTTCCCTGTGTTGAAAAGGCGTTCCCTTTACTCTCTTTTACCCGACTCGGAACATTTTCAAACATCTGAACTCCGAGATGTCCGGAAGTCCTTCCTCCCCTTGAGATTGAATTGACTTTACTTACTCCACATACATGAGGAATATATACATTTTCAGGCTACGTCTCCGTCCAAATAGACGATGTGCAATCCTAGAAATTAATAACTGTAATAAATAGAACAGTCGACGTAACATAGGAAAACACTGATATCAGCGTGAGTTGATCAGTCTGATGGCATGGTGGCTGAAACTGTCACGGGGCCTGTTGTTCCTGGCTTTTATGCTGCAGCACCGTTTCCTGGATGATTGTCAACTCTCTGTGATAGTTCCGAATTCGTTCATTTCATGATGAGCAGGGACATGAATGCTTGAATTTATGACATATTTGCAAAATCTACTCATTTTCAAACTGTTTTATTCGAAATTTTCACTGAATTGCAATTGGAGTGGGCGTTATCTACACAGATGACCATTTAATGTAAGCACATAATTCACTCCATTCTTCAATTCTTGCCTGCATTTCCTCTGCGTCAGTGTACAGTTAGAAGTATTGTTGCACATACTCAGAATTTGCAACATGAACCCAAATTGTTGCAGTATATATACCGGGGAACTCAAATATTTGTCCTCATAAAAAAAGTTTTCCACTTGCCATTTCAGGGAATGAACTACATAAGGTATGCAAAATGAAATGAAATTTGCAGATATTGCAAAACAATAAAATCATCGATTTTTTACGGTTTTCCACCTCGGTATCGTTCTGATTATCACTGCTGTTCCGAAGCCCTCTGCGGACTCTATTTGCCGCAATGATATGTCTCACTGTTAACCCATTGAACACTAGAATTAAGCCGATTGGTAGCAATGGTGTTAAAATGTTGTCCAGCAATTCGTATCCTTTCCACGCAGGTAAAGTGGCGTATTCATGTGTGAAGGCGCAACGCCACGGCATGTTGTCAATAATGACGTAAGGTTCAATGGCAAAGTAAAACGGGACACTTATCCCGCAGCTCACTATAATCACGGTCAACATAATCACCATTGTTGTTCTCTCAGTGCAGTATCGCTCCCCGAGCCCTCGACAGCAGATGGCGATGAAACGATCGAAGGTAAAGCCGACAGTAAACCAAAAAGAACAGTCCCTGGTTACAACAAATAATGCAGTTGTCACAGCGCATACAGGAGTGATGAGCAGGGATCTAGAATACTTGTAGATATTGTTGGTCTGTTGCACTAAAGCAACAACTATAACCACCATCAGATCCGCTGTAGCCATTCCAACCAGGTAACGGGTGATGCGTTTGGAGAGTCCGCATTTTCCCCGAGATAGGATCACAATCGCCGTTAAATTAACTGGAAGAAATTAGAAACAAAAGAACATTATCGTCAGCTGCAACAGTGCGAATGCGCAGTATTCCTCCAGTACTGTGCAGGGTTTGCTTTTTGGAAGTGAAGAGCAGAAATTCGATCTGTACCGGCCCCATCGGAAGACTCCTGCTGGAGGACCACAATGGACCGCTGACCTTCCGACAGTTTAGAGCGAGGCTTCTGATTTCCACGAGTCACCTACCGGTGAGCGGTCGATCGCTCCAGCAAACATCACCATGAACAACGCCATTTCCATTTTCAGAAGTGAAACAACTATAGAGATTATTTGAAGTGAAATTCAGGAGGTTTACAGCATAAATTATAATTTATTGACATATGGAACAATAGACCTGCGTGTCGATTTTCGACTGCCCGGTCATTCGAAAAAGCTCCCAATCTGGAAAAACAATCACTGTCGCATCAGAAAGCCGACCAAGGTGCAACTATGAAACTATCGGCCACAATATATTTGACAAAAGAGAACTAAAAAAAAACCTCATATCGGGAAAATATGGAAACTGAATTAAAATATATATAATATCTGCTTGAATCCTCAATTTTGGAAGCACAATTCAGGCGATGGTACCATCTGTGCTGTTCTCCAAACAGTGCTGCGGAACGGAAGCAACAGGACGGCGCTATACATAAAGTGATCAGTATCTTACCAGGGACACCGATCGCTACAATTGCAGGATAGAAAACGCTCGCGACGTAGTAAACCGCTGGATGCCCCATATTCTGTTCGACGCCCCGTTCAAAGGTTTGTATGGACCGGTGATCGGGATTACAGGGTTATATGTAATTCAGAGTAATTCCACTGAGGAAATCAGTGTGGTTATCTCTTGAGTCGCATTAGGCAGAACCAGCTACACAAGCACTGACATTAAATTGTTTTGTTCACTCTGTCACAGTGCCATAAATTCGTATCCCCGAGGGTGTTACAATGTATTAAATTATAAACATAAAATAACATGAGCGTTGCCAAATTAATTTCCAAGAACCAGGCTTCAGCTGCTGAAAAGGGACATTTTCTGATCTGTGTTGTTTCTAACAAAGGCAATCGTCCCGAACAATCAAAATCGACAATCACTTTCCAAGAGACTTATTTTGACACATCGGCGGTGCACATTCGCTTCCAAAGCTGGGGTCGGGACATTAGCTCGGCAAGTGAAATGGAGTAAACCTTATCGATGGGGAATTTTTCTCGCTTGTTCTCGTCATTTCCAGTCACTTGAATGACGAAAGAGTCAATAATAGGTCATCACATGTTTCACAATTAAAAACGCTGTACGTATGTTCTTCTAAGCATATAAACGACGTCGAGAACAATATTCAGGGACATTTCATTGTTATGGAGGATGAACAGTTCTGATGGACAATGGGATGCAGAGTTGTTTATATTCCCCCCCCCCCCCCCGGGAGAATCACAAACCGTTATTGTTTCTTTCTTTGCTGCTCCTGAGAGAGAGAGATGAAAAGAAAACATGCAAAAACATCTGCTACAGATAAGAGAGGGGAGAGAGGCTTGTTGATTCACCGTATTTTGACTTCTGAGAGGGTTATTGATCTTATACCATTCTGTTCATTTACATTCCTCAGTGGACAGCCGGAGTGGGCTGGTTTGATGGACACAGCCATTCAAAATTGATTGATTGCTGAGACCCCATAAGTAGGGATAAAAGTGAGGTCTGGAGAGACACCCTTCAGACACACCAGGAGACACACTAGTGGACGCTGATTGAGTGTTTGAACCCGCGGGAAGGTTTCGGGCTTCGTAGCCTGAACCAGGAGGTCGGTCAGTAAAGCTCACAGTTTTATATCAGGGCCGGTGGGGACATGCCAGATTGACGAGTCCACCACTGAAGAGCGGTCTAGCTGAATGACAGAAGGGTCATGACTGAATGACCACAACGACACGAAGGATCATTACGCAAAGGAAGGTTTGCCTGACTCTAGCTGTTACATCTCGCTCGCTCTCTCTCTCTCTCCGACGATTACAACACAACCATATCGACCTGAGCACGCATGAACTGAACTGAACTTTATACTTTCCTATGACAATTCATTTACCCCTAGACATCGATAGAACTTGTTTATTGTTGCTTATTATTAATCCTACACTTTTAGGTTTATTATTGCTAACTTGTGTTATCTATATATTTGCGTTATTGTTATTGATTTGCTTATTTTACTAATAAACACTTTTGAATATAGTACCAACAGACTCCAACGGATTCTTCTTTCTCTGCTGGGACAGACAACCAGTCACGGGGTACGTAACAGCTGATAGATCAGAATATAAATAAAGATATTTGATTTGAAAATATGAAAGGTCTTTCAGAAGGTTGTCTCGTACAAAAATAAAGTGTGGTGAGAACGTTTTTCTTAAGTAACGCTGATTAAAATCGCATCAGACGCTGCTGAGCACGGTAACCGAAAGGTACTTACACGAGATACCGATAATTTCATTTACTGAATAACATGTAGTCTGTTTCTCCAACATTGTTAATCAAAATTGTGCTCCAAATTTTCTTAATTTCTACTTTTCAGTAAAGACTGTGTGGGTAAAAAAAATAATCAAGCCATGCTCTTTTATTAAATTTCTTCAGGGCAAGATTCTTCACGGAACAGATGTTGAAATTCCACCGCTCAGTGCCTAGAATAGAGGTCGGCAACGTTTACCACTAAAAGAGCCAATATGGACCCATTTCCCACAGAAAAGAAAACACGGGGAGCCACAAAATGAAATAACACTGCATACAACGGGTTTTTTTTTTGCCTTTGTGCTATGTATAAACAAACTATAATGTGTTGCATTTTTGAAATTGATGAACTCCTGCAGAGAAAACGAAATTACATTTCTGCATGCAACAAAAACATTTTGAACTCCGAAAAAAAGACGTTGGGTTGAAGGTTACTACATAGTTAGCCTACCTTGGATCGAAGAATTAAAAGAATGCGCGCACTGGCGGGTGTCAGGCATTGGCAGTTGTGATGTATATTAATAGCGATAAAAAACACGTTGTAGCGGTGTAGCGCTACACGCAGCGCTAAAATAAAGACTGCAGTCAAAGGTAACTTTATTCGAACTAAACAGCCTTGCTTTAAAGCCTCGCTCAACCCGTCCCCGTGGGCGCGGATGCTCCAAAAGACACGTACTCACAAACCCCCGTAGGCTATCTCCCTTAGTCGGAACGGTGGCTAATTGTGAGCCGGTTCGGATGTGCCAGGAAACGGTGTCTCCGCAAAGTTTTCATATTGTACAAGATCACCATAATCTTCAAATTTCGAATTACATTTCAAAAGCTAACAAACCACGGGGAGCCGCATCACAGAGATCAAAGAGCCGCATGTGGCTCTGGAGCCGCAGGTTGCCGACATCTAGGGCCCCTAGACGTTTCCTTCTTAAATGAGGCTGAAGAACAGAATGTCATTCTTCTTATAGAACAATCGATACAGATGATGAAAGCAACTCGCTCATTGGCTGGTGCTAGTCGGCAATTATTTATCTATTTTAGCGAACCTCAAAGCCAATGTGGATATAACAGGCATTAGTTCTTAGGTCTGTAGAGATTCAAAGAGAGACATCACAAGGGTGAAAGGGAGAACGCGGCGCGCCAGAGAGAGAAAGAGAGAGTGAGAGACAGGGGGGAATGAGGGGAGAGAGGGGGTGGAGTGTTTGGGGGAAAAGGAGAGGATAACAGCGACAAGCAAGCTGACGCAGACCAGAGAGTGAGAAGGAATAGAAGGAATAGAGACGGGCGAGCAGACAGGGATCTCTCTCTGAAATATACAATCCCGCTCAGGCGGAAGATGTAATGCTATTAATCAATCTCACATTTATTCTCGCAAGAAACATGCAGACAAATGTGGATTGACCATCAGAAACAAGTGAAAATCAGGGGCCCAGGCTATCATGCAGTATTCCTTTCTGTTTTCCAGCAGGAGAATTCCATATTGTGAGAAACGTGCGAAATGAACTGTTTTGTCTCTGTGGTTGTTTCCGACATTCCAAGTGGATTTGATTTTCTACAGCAGCACTGACTTGCATTTCACACCTTGAATTTCTCTTTCTCCTTTTAACGATCCTCCCTGTTGCTGTCGTCAAACATATGGCTTGTAAAATGGCCAAAACTCTATGAGAAATCCCTTTGCTCAAACGACCACATCCCCAGCCAGTGTACAAATAGGATTCGCGTATTTCCATATTTTCCGAGGACGAGAACCATTCCCTGGGTTTGGTTTGTACAGAGCTTACGTGAAATGCTTCCTGATGTTTGTCTGAACTCTCCCTTTTACCAGTCTCCACCTATGGCCCGGTGCCTTTGATGATGGATTAACTATGAGGCAGCAGCTTGGATCTTTACTTATAACCTTACTGATTTTGACGACCTGTATCATGTCTCTTTTAATTATATGTACACCCAGGCTAAATGACTTAGTTCTTTCAATCGTTCTTCTTAGCTCATACCCTGCAGACATGGAATAATTCTAGCCGTCCTTTTCTGAACTGTCTCAGTGCCTTCACATCCTTCACATAATATGTAGAACAAGATTGTACACAGTACTAATGGTGTGTCCGCACAAGCACATTATACAGATCCAAGTAAAAGTCTATACACATGAAGTCACGATATATGCTTATTTACTTTCTGATCTGATGCTGACAAAGGTTCAATATAGTGCAGTGTGTAGCGTGGAATTAAAATGGTTAATTCCCCACTCCCGCCACTGTTACTGTTATTTGTATATTATTAAGCGCAGTCTCCCTAGAGTTTATTATCTACTGAGAGCGTCTGAAACAAAATTAGATATTTATTAGCGATTTATTGATGTTGATAAAAACAGCGGCTCCGCCTCTGACAGACACTAACATCTGCAGAGGATGTAGAGCAGAAATCACAGCCTGACGGTAGTCAATTTGACCGTTCTGTCAGTGGATCTGAAGCTGACGAATGATACAGAAACGGAGAGAGAAGTAGGAAATGTCGATTTTAATGTTCAATATATGGGAAAAGATTTGCTCTGGGAATTTTCCAAACTTACGGAACATTATGGCAGTTCACCACTCGAAGATCGGATTGTTTTCCTACTAAAGGGTATCCAGCCAATCTACTTCGTTTTCCTTGCTATGATTGCTGTTCCTCGTAAGATTTGCTTATGTTCTGCTACTCTTGATGCAAGTCATGCTAAGCTTTGCACACAAATATATTTCATTCCACTCTTCCTGCCACTTTTTTCCTTTCCGTCTGCACCTATGTATAGTTACTATTTAGAGAGTATGTCATTATTATATTCCTTGCGATATTCTTCGATTTGAATTACCTTGTCTGAAACAGGTGACGTTCTGTGCAATAGAATGAGATCTAACGAACTGGCTACCTTTCACAATGAAATAAACTCTTGGACGCTTCTTTGCATACAGTAAAGCTCTGCAGCCAGTTCAATGATCCCCTTGTTTAGTTAATGGGTAGTAAATGAATTATGTCCACTCTGCATTCCAATTCCTATTTACCGTTTCGTCTTCGCTGACGTCTTAGTGATGCGAAGCACTAATCAATCCAGATCTACTCCTCAAAATCCGTATCTCCGTCCTCCGGGAGATGTGCACTCACAATAAATTTTCCATCTCGCAACTTCTATTTGTCTGCCGTTTTCCCTTCAGAATGCGTTTTCATAGGATGATGTCCTAGAAACTATCTGCAGAATCAGGGATACAGATTCAGTGTCAATTCCTGGAAGCAAATGTGTAGTCTGTCCACCTAACTTCTTAGAATTTGCGTTCAATCAACTCTGTAAATTCAGCCGCTGCATTTATTGGATTGTGCACCAGAAGCACAATGGAGCCCTGGGCAGGTAGCTATTAACCTAACGGACTTCGTTTCGTTGGTCAACTAACTTCCTTTCTGTTGATTAGACTTTTGGTCTCCGCTCCCTTTCCTTTGTTTCCGTATGTTAGGTTTGAATAAGCCTTTCTATTCGAAAGATCATCCAATCGAAAACTAATCGCCCTTTTCAATAATTCAACAGTTATTAGTGCAGGTATTCATGCAATTGAATTCTGTCCCCTAGAAAGCGGCTTCAGTTCCTCCCTGAGAAGTAATCTCTTAACATTATATTGGAGACTGGTCTACTAATCTGATTAATATATGCAGGGTTATTTTTTTGACATTTTTTAATTCATATCATTATTCATCAAACCTTACCTGACAGATTCTATTATTGATCCTGTCGCTTTGTACCTTTCTGAAAAAAAAATCGCAGCTTCTTGCTTTCGGAGCTTTCGTGCTCAGATGGCAACACGGACTTTCTACCGGCTCCCTCATTCTCCAAGTAAAATGTGACAACTTACCCATTCAAATTGTCTTTCATTTGCCATGACTTTTTTCTCCAATTGCTCTTTACTTGCCATGTATCTACTTTTATTTTCGCCGCATTGTTTTCTAAGCCTTTCCTGTTCTCCGTCACGAAAGCAAACCGAGATGTTGCCCATTTTCACAGGGCCCTTGGGGGGTGGAGGGATAAAAGTGCACGCTGAATCTTAACACCCCCGTACGATGAGAACAAAGAACTAATACACGAAAATGACGCAAATATCAAAGATCGAATTAAAGATTTGGCCCTGAGATCTATGCAAATGTTAGTGGCATGTACAGGATGGCTAAAGTTTTTGCGAATAGTTTACCAGTTTGAAAAAAAGACTTGAACTTATGTATTTATTAGTTTATGAAAACTTGAATTACAATACTGCGTCAACAAACTAATATTGTTCTCGCATAATTTCTGTCCTTTCAGGCAATTTGCTGGCCATCCTGATCCCGTCACGTAGAAAATGCGGTCTCTCCAAATGCATCACTCTCTATTGGTGTTCATGGCCGCGGCGGATTTAATTGTCGTCATCTTTGACCTGATACTGAGGCACATCCCGATGGTTTACTGGCGGCAATTTCACTTCCCCTGGCCAGTTCCGGTCTGTAATATTCACGCCGTTATCCTTTATGCGGCGGCAGACTGCTCTGTCTGGTTCACAGTCTCGTTCACCTTCGACCGGTTTGTCGCCATCTGTTGTCAGAAGATGAAATCCACATATTGTACTGAGAGAACGGTGGCTGTGGTTCTGGGAACAGTGACCGTGCTCAACTGCCTGAAGGATTTGTTTTGGTATTTTATGCTGACGGGTGAATATAACCTTCTTAGTGATCCCTGGATTTGTTGGGAAAGAGGTGGTGTTGTTGGCTCGACTCTTTGGGCAACGATTGAGTTCACTCATTGTTTCCTCACCCCGGTCGCTCCTTTTTTTCACATTCTCCTCTTCAACACTTTAACCGTGAAACAGATTTTAACAGCCACCAGAGCTCGCAACAGACTTCGGGGTCACAGCAGCGGGGAGAAGCCCAGAGACGCTGAGATGGAAAGTCGAAGAAAATCCATCATTTAACTATTCGCCTTCTCTGGAAATTTCACCGTGTTGTGGGCGGTGTTTATGATCCACTCCATCTGGAATCGATTGTGCTGGCTGGGGTTTCGATCGATCGTTCCCCCTAATTTTGTGCAGAAGATGGACTTCATCCTGCAGCACTTGAGTTGCTGCACGAACACGGCCCTCTACGCAGTAACTCAGTGGAAGTTCCAGGAGCAGCTGAGGAATGTATTTACTTATCCTTCTACTCTAATTATGACGTTTAAAAAGCGTTGGGAATTGAGGGATAGAGAGTAGCAGGTTCTCGCATGAATGTGCCTCTCTCTTCTTCACGTCCCGGTACCTGTCCGCTTCTGGCACTTAGAGCGGCAATGAATGTCTACCATCTCTGTCTGTCCTTGACCATCTTCTACATTCTGCCCCTGGTGTGCTTCAGAGTTTTCAATTCTGCCGCTCCAGTACCGCGCCAAGTAATCTTTGGTATACCGTGCGGATCCCTGCCTATCAGCGACCTAGTAAGTGGCTATTCTGACGATGGAGATTTGAGTCAATTTGTTTTTTTGCAATCCTTTAGTGTTGTATCCAGAGTGAATATGCAAATTTCTTCGATGTATCTGTATGTTTGCTTTATAACAAACCGTTGCTGTCATAATTCGTTCATTTCAGAAGGAAAGAAAAATAAAGCTTATCACACACATTAAAGTGCAGTTTTTCGATTTTAATTTTGTCTATAAGGATTTTAAAGCGGGTTCTAATCTTGTATCTCATGTCCTCTCTGCCCTTCAGTTTTTCTCCTCCTAACTGTCCCTGATGCACACACGTTCACAGATGCACAAGCACTTTCAGACCCGGGCAGATAGAAAGTGTGGGCTGACAGCAATGAACGGTTATAGACACACAGACAGACAAACGACAGGCAGATGCATGCACCGGGTCAGAAATCATGGTGTTGTTCTGTCAGTAGCTAGAAATATGAGTCAATATTCAGAGTTAATTGAACTCGGAAATCAAGCAAAGCAGTTTTGGTCTCAGTAAGATGGAGTGTCAGTTGTTTTGGGTGACTTATTTATATTAACGGACTCTTACTGTATGATTGTACCGCTATCTTGTGGTATACACGCATTCTATATTTTAAAGTATAATATCAGAGAGAAAGCCGGAGAATTGTGTTTACAAAGATTGATTGAATAGTCGAGAGGGATTGATGGACTGAATGGCCTTATTTTTCCTAATCTTATGATCTCACACACCGGGACTGGTCTTAGCATGCGTTGGCTTCAAAAATCAGGGTGCGCTGTTATAACACAGCGGAATCAGACGCTGTCACACGCTTACAGCTTTGCAAGATACGTTTTGGTCTTTTGTCAAACAGGAGAGCAAGATCTTGGGGATTTCATGACACCGTTCAATATTGGCGTCAGGCCTGCTAATCTACTCTGAGAGAAAAGTGGCTTTGGAATCAAATCGGCATTCACAGCCCTCAGCCTATGGTAGGGTGTAGGATCACACGTTTTGGGTCAGCTCTCGGTGTGTTGTGGAGTATTAGCTTCACTCTGGGATCACATGATATGGTGATAAGTACACGTGTACATCTATTCTCAGTGTGATCTCGGTCAGCGGCTGCTGCAGATAGAACAAGTGTCATATCTCCTCACTCTCCACAAGTTAGAACTATCATTCCAGTTCAGGTGACAGTGCACTGGTGAAATGTCCGGGTCACCTGCCGTGTCCAGTGCTCTCGGTGCGGCCTTCTGCACATCGGAGAGGTCCGACGTAGAAAGGACGCCGAGCAGATTCGCCCCGTCCGCCGCAAAAAGCGAAATTTCCTAGGAAGGAGGCCATACTCAAGTTGGAGGAAAACACATCATATTCTGTCTGGGTTGCCTCCAGTGTGATGGCCTTAAGACTACATTTCTCGCCATTATATGATTTTTCCTTCCCCATTTTGACTTGTTTATTGCCACTTATTACCCCCTCGGTTTTTCTCTCCTGCCCATCTCTTCTGTCGGACACCCGATCTATTCCCATTTCTCACGCTTGGCTTTCCTTTCCTTCCTCGTCTGATTATTACTTCTGCCCTTAATCGCTTTGAGTTATCGAAACTTGATTCTTAATTCATCACCCATTGCACACCCACCACCCTTTCATCTGTGAACACTTGTCATCTTCTGCCTTGCACACTTTTCAGTCTTCCCTTTTCTTCTTCTTCGCCGATCCATTTGAGTCTCGATGAAGTTCTCGGCCCGACCTGTTCAGTAGTTTAGTCCCCTCCATAAATGCTACCTGAACTGCGGAGTTCCTGCAGCTTTTTGCGTCTGTCGTTCCAGATGAAACAAAAGGAACAGGGTGTCTGGTGTATCAATGTCCCTGTAATCTTATTAATCTGGATTATCACACGCCTACTCTTCCGCCGTTCAGGGAGAACAGTCTTTTCAAGGTTTGCAGTGAAGTGAAGACCTTGATCTGGTGAAAGTCTCTTTAGCAATCGCAATGCGTAAAATCTCCAGCAACAGTATCCTTGCTGTAAGTTTTGCAGTCTGTTTCGTAGTCCAATAAGTTTTTATCGGCTCTGTGAAAGTAGACACAATCACAAGGATATATTACTGTATTCTAGGTCATAAAAAAATTCCACATCGCAAGGTGTGTCTGTCTGAAAACGGCTTTTGTACAGAATATATCCGGATTATAGCGGGTACAGAACAAACAGTCTTGACATTATAATTTATTCATCTCCTTACATTCCTAATCAGGACATATTCTTGAACTGTTATATCGACTCCGTGAGGCCCAAAATTGTAATCCTATCCAAAAAGTTATTTGTTTCCGTTCATCCTCCGGCAAACATATTTGCAATTAGTAACTACAATCATATCCCGTAACTGTATGTAAAATTATTTCCCACATTCTGCAGAACTCTCTCCACTCTGCACCTTTTTAAACTATAAATCTGGATTTTGCGCGTCGACTGAATCTATAAGTCTAAAGTTGCCTTGTTTCAGTTAAACCACTGTGGAGTCCATTTACTTCCACGTCTTGTTTCTGATTCGGCAAAATCAGTCGTGGTATCACCTGTTACCACGCAGGGATATTTTTACTTGAGCCATCACCTCTTTTTTATTCCAAATCTGCGGAAAGGTAAAATGTAGCTTCCCATGTCAGGAATAATCAGTCAAATTATTACAAGCACACTTACTTTTTGAGTGTGCCGTCTTTTTTGAAGAATAACTGTTTAGGTGAATAACAACGAAAGCTATTGCAGCCGGTTCTGCCGCCTGGACACATATTGATTAACACACTTACCATCTCACATCTTTCCTCGTCTTCTACGTACAGAACAGAATCTGAAAACAACTTTCCATACTGATCATCTGTCAGAAAACACCCTTAAAGAGGAATTTTCAATATACATGACTCTATTTTCTTCTCTTGAATTTAAGAATTTAACAACCGATAATTGCGAGAGAAATTCTTTGTAAAATAATAGGTTCGTAGAATAGGGACCAGCATCCAACGCCTCTCGTAGTAATCTTGAAGAATGGCCTGGGCCCGAAAAGTCGACTGTACTCTTTTCCGTAAATGTTGTCTGGCCAGATGCGTTCCATCATCATTTTGTTTTTGTGCAGTGATATCACTTCGTTCATTTACACAGTTTGCGTTCCATAGTTTGCACATTACTTTCAGCTACAGGACTCAAAACTCTCCAGGAAAAAACCCCTAAGCGTGAAAATGTAAGCAGCCCCTTCACTGGCATCTTCTGCACCAGTGCACAGGGCAGGTAGTTCAACTGAAAGCTTTACGAAGACGGTTTACATTGATAAGTTCTCTTACAGCAGGAGTTACCAAGCTTATCTGTGCCATTAACCTCTACCATTAATCAGGTGTCGGTGACGCCCAGATTGTGCGCCACTACTTAGCAGACAGGGCATGTCACAGGAATATGAAAGCAGAAATATACTTAGTGTGACAGTAGTCTTGTTAAAAACGTTTTCTTCTGAACAATATGCTTTCTTTGCCTTCCATGTGAAGCTTTTCTCACTTACATTGGTTATCTAGTTGCGTTGGTTACACTGACGGTCCGGGTTCAATCTGTAAATCTTGTTCGACGAGGTGTTGCCAGAAAGGATTTGCTGAGAACTTCAATTTGCTGCACGAAGATGATAATGAAATAGATGGCTTTGTTGCCAAGTTTGCAGATGATACGAAGACTGCTGGAAGGGCAGGTAGTGCTGAGGGAACAGTTAGTATGCAGAGGGATCGAGACAGTCGAAGGGAATGGGTAAGCATGTAGAAAATTAAACACAATGTTGGAAAATGTATGGTCATAAACATTGATAGTAGAAATAAATGTGGGGACAATTTTATAACCGGGGAGAAAATCCAAACATCAGACATGCAAAGGGTTGGGTCCTTGTGCATACCACCGTAAAGCTGAACTTGCAGTTGAGTCGCTGGTGAGGAAGGCAAATCCCATGTTGACATTCATTTCAAGAGGTCGATAATACAAGAGCAAGGATGTGATGCTGAGACATTACTAGTGAGGCCGCACCTTGATTATTGTGAAGAATTTGGGTGCGACATCTTACAAAAGTTGTGCCAGATTTGTAGAGGGTCCTGAGCGGCTTCACAAGGTTGATTTCAGGAAATAAAGTGTTATCATACCAGGGAGGTTTGATGGTTCTGTGTCTGTACTCACTGGAATTTAGAAGGATGAGGGCGATCTCATTAAAAAAACATTTCGAATGTTTAAAGGTGTAGATGAGAAGATATGGAAATAATCTTTCCCATAGTCGGAGAGTTTTGGAGAAGAGGTCACAGCCTCGGGATAGAGGAGCATCCATTCTAAACAGAGATGCGGAGAAATTTCTTTAGCCAATGGGTCGTGAATTTTTGGAGTCTGTTCCGCCACTCCACCACGAGTTAAACTATTCTCCAATCTAGTTCCAATTTCCGGCTTTTTTTCCCAATATCCATTGATGCCCTGACTAATTAGATACTTATCAATCTTCTTCTTAAACACCCTCAATGACAGCGCCTTCACAGCTGTATGTGCAAAGAATTCCATAAATCCACGACCCTCTGGCTAAAAAAAAATAAATCTCCTCATCTCTGTACGAAATGGGTACCGGCTAATTCTAAGACAGTAGCCTGTTGTCCTTGACTCACCCACCAGGGAAACAGCCATTCCACATCTACAGAGTTCCAGGTAATTACAAGCTTGCCAGGAAGGAACTGAAGAATAAAATTAGGAGAGTTAGGAAACTCTGAAGGTCTTGGTGAGGTGGATTAAGGAAAACCACATGGTAAAGTATGTGAAGAGCAAGAAGTGGAGCCGTGTCAGAATAGGAACAGTGAGGGGCAGTAGTGGAAGCTTGTGCATGGAATCGGAGGAGGTAGCAGAGGCATTGAAACGAGGGCAGCTCAGAACATGACTCCCTGCAGGCTCAATCTATGCCTTCCCCACATTGTCTGTGGTCTTAACCCCATCTAGCTCAACAAACACTCCGCTATTTGTTTTGGCATTCTGTTCTTCATACCTCTGTTCTTCATCCCCCTGCATCTCTGATTCAATCCCCACCCCTCCTCCTCTTTAACGACACAACTTTCCAATGGAACATGAGTTCCAGTCCCGTCCAGGTCGAAACGGTGAGGTTTGCTCGGTGGTGGAGAAAATGAAGGGGCTGCGCCACGTGGGGGCGCTGTGGCGAAGCCTCCGGGCAGGTGTATGTGCCACCCTCTCGTGTTCGCTCGGCAGAAGACAACCTCTGTCGGTGTCGAATCCAGATTCCTGATTCATTCTGTGGACCCCCGGCCTCAAGCTGCATTGTGGCCTATTTTAAGCCTCATATATTATAGGTATTTCTGCACCTTGGTCCTGGAGTAACGCTGTTTCGTCTGGCTGCATTTATGCCTATTCATGTAAGATTGAATGAAAATTCAACTGGGATTATGTTGAAACAGGCCTCATACACTGGTCACACTTTCCTTCGAAGAGAACCCAATGTTCCAACTATCAGAAGCCCTCATTCATACCTCGACACCTTAGCCACCTGTTAGTATGTGTTGTATTCCTATTTCTGGCCACATCAGCACGTACCGAACTTCGCCTGCTCACCCTCCCCCTTAATATTGCTGAGGTCCCAATCAGAGTGGTAGTGACCCCGACACCTCGGGAGGCAAAATACCATCCAGTAATCCCTCTATCACACACAGAGCTTCTTTTCTCATTCCCTAACAAATGATCCCCTCTCATCACACCTCTCCTCATCTCGCCCTCCCACTTCCCTTCTGAACCACAGTCCAAAACCTGTGCCAGAGGACAGACCTGCGATACTTCGCTCTACTTGGTCGTTTGACCCCTCCCCCCATCCAAACGTATACAAGTTGCTTTACCTGTTATTGAGGGGGTTGCCCACAGTGGGCACTCTACACTAGGTCTGGCTGTGTAAACCCTTTCATCATCCTGACTGTCACCCAGTTTCCTGTGACCTGTACATCAGGTTTAACTTCCTCCCAATATGTCGTCGCTATCACCCCTCAGCTTCCCGAATGATCGCGAATTCATCCAGTTCCAGTTCCAACCCCTTAAAGCCGACTCTGAGAAGCTGCTTCAGGATGAACTTCTCACAGATGAAGTCGACAGAGACACTGAGGTCTCCCTGCCGTCCCACGTACTGCGATAGAAGCATTCAACTGTCCTGCCGGACATGGCCTTCTGCTCTAATTGAAGGAAACAATAAATAAACTAAAAACAAATACATCAACAGTGGCTCCTGTCTCATGTGTTTTAGTCTTTGCTGATGAATCCGCTTCCCTGATTGGCTGTGGTTCAACGAAACGCGAGGCGCCGTCACAACGACTCCGTCTGTCAGACTCAGAGCGAAACAGCCAGTTGAAACCCTCTTCCGCTGTGTTTCTCAATGCATCTGATGTGACAGTTAAAGCCGCACATCTCCCTTGAATTCTTTCCTCCTCAACCAAAATCCGGAATGTTGAGCTAACTGTCCTGCCCGCCCTGCAACCACCTCCCACTAACGACTGTAATATCATAATTCCAGTCGCTGGCCCCTACCCTGAGCTCACCTGCCTTTCGTACAATACTGCCTGCATTGAAATGTACGCAGCCTAGAACATGAGTCCCAGCAGGCTCAACATTTAGCTTTCTGACTTTGTCGGAGGAATTACCAACATCTGCCCCAACAACCACTCCACTAACTGTTATGCCAGTCTGGTTTTGAATCCCCCGCAACTGTAGTTTAATCTGCACCATTCCCCCTTTTTAATGCAAACCCAACTGAGGTGTTATGTCCACAGCACTGGTGTAAACTGAGAAGTTACTCTCTTTGAGAGAAAATGAGGTGGTTGTGCAACGTGTGGCGGTGTGCTGCCCCCTAGTGTTCGCCGAGAGCGAGAAACTCCAACGGGATGCACTTCTCACAGGTGACGTCGTCGGCGTGACTGGAGGTCTCTCTTCTGTTCCATGCCCTGCAGTGAAAACATTCAACTCTCTTGCCAGACATCCGTCCTGCTCTAACTGTGCAATTATAAATAAGCAAACTATAGATTAACTGAAAAATAACAATCAATGTCGTATTTTCTTGCACTTGCTTAATGAATCGGCTTCATCTATTGCTCGCTGTTCAAACAAACAAACAAACAAACAACAAATAAATAAAAGAACCTCGTGCTACTGCTTTCTAATAGTTTCTCATTGAAACCAGTCCTAATGCCAGAATTTTATGAGTAGATGACTCTGATACACTGAGCAACGCTCCATCCACATCACATCACACACTCCCGGGGTCAGACACGGAGCTTTCTCCACACTGTCCCATCGCCCTGATTAAACCTCCTCCAACAGTGACCCGTCACTCTCTCCCTGTTAGGGGCATATCGAGAAATTTCTTCCTCGTCCCATCACACACTCGCGATTTAGATATTATGTGTAACTTCCCACTGCCCACTCACTTTGAGAAGACTAGAATTTAAAATCAGTGCTAAATCATAAGAGTTCCGTCTCCAGTACGACAGCTGGAGATGTCGTCTTTGGTTTGGGTTGGTGCCGGCTTGTTCATTTCGAGTCTGAGTCTGAATTAATTCCAGACCTGACTCTGCATTTGGGTTGAACAACATCCAGAGCTGTCTCGGTTCGGAAGGGATCACAGCTTTAGGAGTTTGAGGGGATGTGCTCTCTCAGTGAAGATGAGGAAAATTCTATGGATGTACGGTGGGGATCTTTCTGACTCGCCGCATCGCCGCCGGGTGCGGATGCTGCAAAGCACAGAATAGTAACGGGCTACATAGGGTTCCAGCCTCAGACCGCCACTCTGACGGTCAGACCTCTCCCTACCATGGAGGGCATTGTCAAGAGGCGATGCCTCGAGAAGGCGGCATCCATCACTGAGTACTGTCCCCACTCGGGAGAAGCTCTCTGCTCGTTAATACCATCAAGGAGGAGTCGCAGGAGCCTGAACACCCACACACAACGATTCAGGAACATCTTCCCACCCTGCGCCATCACGTCTCTGAACGCACGAACACACACTCGACATTTTTGCGGTGTTTATTAATGTTTGTAATTTACATTAACTATCCATTTTTTTTTTCAATTCTGATGCAGCACAAGAACACATTCTAAATTTCAGATAAAAAAAATAAAAATCAAATAGCAATTCTGCTTAAAAATATTCGATAGGACAGGACACTGGGCACGCTGGCCTTCACCGGTCAGGACACTAAACACGGGAGGCGGGAGATCACGTTGCAGTGGTAAAAGGGGTCGGTGAGGCTTTCTGCTTTAGGAGAACTGTCACTGAACCGGACAGAGTGTCAGGGAGTTTTACAGAGATATTGCAGGAAATCGAGGGTTATGTAGAGAGGGAGGGAAGTTTGTGACTTTATTCCCTGGATCAGTGTTGCAAAGTTACAGAGATGCATAAACCCAAGAGCGGCTCAGACAGAGGGAATACGCACAGACTTTCACCCAGTGTTGGGTTATCGAGAATCAGATGACACAGAATGGTGGTGAGAGCGGGTGGGAAGGAAAGAGAGAGAGAGAGAGAGAGAGAGATCATGGAGACGGAGGATTCAGAGAGAATGGAGAGGTAGCAGAGAGTGTGAGAGAGTTGGCTGAGAGAGAGGAGAAAGAGCGGGCAGAGAAAGTGCGAGGCAATAGGGGGTGGAGAAGGACGGGATGGGCTGGAAATGGCCACAAAGCAGGGGGTCAATGAGGACAGAGTTTTGTCGGTGTGTAGTGAGGAGAATGGGGACCCCTCAGCAGTTGGAGAATGGGGTAGGAGGAGGGGACAGAGGGCGAGGAGGGAGTTTGAGTGGATGGAGGCTTGATAGTTGACAAAGAGACAGTGGGGAAATAAAGGGGTTGGCACTGGATTCAGATCGGCAGCACTGTCACAGACGACACAGGATTGAAGGGAGTGTGGGTGGAAAGGAGAGAGAGAGAAATATCGGGGAAATGGAGAGATTAGAGTGAACGGTGAGGGAATCGAGTGGTGTAGAGAGGCGTACGAAAGTAGTAGAGAGGTGAAAGAGGTGGGTAGAGGGAGCAGAAGAATGCGGGCGGAGGAAGTACGAGGTAATAATATGATAGGTAGAGGGAGCAGAAAGAGCGGGACGGGGAAATGGAGGGAAAGAAGGGGATGGACGGGGAGAGAGGTTTGTCAGTGTGTGCTGGGGAGAATATAGTTGCGTTAAAAGGAGGAATTGGAGTAGAAGGGAGGGGCGGAGAGTGTGGGCGGGGAATCTGAAAGGATCGGGGAGTGTGAGTGAAGGAGAAACTGGAATTAGTCATTTGATTCACGTTGCCTCCACTGGCTGTTGACAGAGACCCCGGATCTTTTCAGGAATATCCGGCAACAACGACTTCTCGCAGATGAAACGCTGATCAAGATCGCAAGGATAAATCCTGCTGACTGCTGTCGGATCACACTGCCAGCAGTAGGGCGTCCCCGAAAGCCCCTTGTACAGGAGACGGAAACTCGCATTCCTGTACAAGAGGGTTAAACAATTTCAACAGAGACAAAACAGCTCCAGCAGAGAACTCGAGCCGAGACCGTCCCCAAGCTAATCCCAAGCAATCGCTCTCTCCCAACAGCCTCTGTCAGTCCCCAAACTCCTCCAACTCAAACGCTCTCCCTCACCGCCCAGTGCCGGTACCCAGACTGATACCACGGTCCCAATGTCTCCCCACTATCCTGGGTCAGTTCCCAACTAATTGCACTGACCCAATGTCTCCCCACAGCCCCGGATCCCCAAAACTAATCACACCGAACCGCTTCCACACCACAGTCCCCTGTCAGTCCCCATACGAATCGAACTTGCCCACCCTCTCCCCTCTGATCTGTTTCAGTCCCCGCACAAACCCCACTGTCCCACCGTCTAATTCCGCTGCCCAGCTCTGTTCCCTCAGATCTATGTCAATCAGCAAACGAATCACACTGTTCCTCCCTCTCCTCACAGCCCGGCGACTAGCTCTGAACTAATCACTTTACCTCACTGTGTGCCCATCGCCCTGTACTGATCTCCAAACTAATCCAGTTGTCCTACTCTCGCCCCTCAGATCTAACTCATTCACTAAACTAATCCCGCTGTTGCTTCCTCGCCTCACAGTCAGGCGACTATCTCCAAAATGATCCCACTGCAACGCGCTCTCCTGACTGACATGAGTCAGTACCAAAATACTCGCCGTGTACTGATCTCTCCCTACTGCCCCATGCCAGTTTCCGAAATATTCACACTGCCCTGTCCTTCCCCGGCAGACATGTGTCGGTCCCAAAATGCTCCTTTTGTACCACCCTATCCCCTACCCACTTACAAACAATTCCCAATACCCCTCACTTTTCCACAAAACTACTTCAGACCGTAAACGAATTCTATTTTCTCCCATCAGGTCTATCACAATACCCAACACTCACCCGACAGATCCGTCAAACTCTCACCTGTTTTCGCATTTTCCAATCCTGTATATGCGGGTTTGGTTCACAAGATTGCGGGATACAAAGTTCTGGGAAATTTAAATTTACTGTATCAATGCCAAGAATCGAAAACTATGATACGGAGATTCTCTCAGTTGATAACAACAGGAATCACGTCCGGGACTCTGTGAAGGTAGCTTCAGTGTGTGTCTGACCCAAGGTGTGTGTGATGGGACGCTGTAGAAGGAGGTTCGCTCTGTGTCTGACCCCGGGAGAGTGTGTGATGGGACGGTGTGGAGGGAGAGTCACTCTGTGTCTGACCCCAGGAGTGTGTGATGGGACAGTGTGGAGGTAGCTTCACTCTGTGTCTGACCCCGGGAATGTGTGATGGGAGTGTATTGTGCGTTTTCACTCTGTGTCTTAGCCCGCGGGTGTGTGTTGATTCATGTGTTACTGTCGTACCTGCTCGTGCTGTGCAACATACCGCTTCATCCTTTGAATTGATTTCGAGCAGCCTTGAATCACGGTTTGAACATTCTTGAATCGCTTTGTATAAAGTTGTTACAAACGTGGAAACGTAATAACACCAGTTTTTATTTGTGACCCAATTCTCGGAACAGGTTTGCTCTGGAAATCAGGAACAAGGAACAGTGAGACACAGAGTGAGACCCGGGGTGACGCAGAGAGTGAATTTCACGTCATGCGGTCCCATCACGTTCACCTGAGGTCAGGCACAAAGAGAATTTCCCCGCCTTCAACATCGTTCCATGGCGCATTAACAATAGCAGGCACAATGAATATCCCTCCACACCATCCATCACACACTCCCGGATGAAAATACCTGAGCACACACGTCAGACAGAGGCAGATATACAACATAGATTAGTACACCACAGAACAGGCCCTTCGGCCCACCATGTTGTACCGACTCTTAAACCCTGCCTGGAATATATCCCCAAACTTAAATTCCTCTATAGACCTATCTAGTAATGTCTTAAATTTCACGAATGTTTTTGCCTGCAACACTCACTCAGGCAGTACATTCCACGCACCAACCACTCTCTTAGTAAAAAACCTTCTTCTAATATCCTCCTTGAACTTCCCTCCCCGTTCCATAAAGCCATGTCCTCTTGTACTGAGCAGTCGGCCCTGGGGAAGAGGCGCTAGTTGGCCACGCTATTTATTCTTCTTAATATCTTGTATACCTCTATCATGTCTCCTCTCATCCTCCTTCTTTCGCAAACAGTAAAGCCCTAGCTGCCGTAATCTCTGATCATAATCCATACTCTCTAAACCAGGCAGCATCCTGGTAAATCTCCTCTTTAGCCTTTGCACTGCTTCCACATCATTCCTATAGTTAGGAGACCAGACTGGACACAGTATTCTAAGTGTGGCCTCACCATGGTTTTATAAAGTTGCATCATTCCCTCGCGACTCTAAAAACACTATCCCTTGCATTATGAAAGCCAATACTCCATAAGCTTTCTTAAATACTTTATCTACCTCTGAGGCAACTTTCAGGGATACGTGGATATATACACCCAGATCTCTCTGCTCCACAACGCTAACAAGTATCCTGCATTTTACTTTGTATTCTGTCATGGTGTTTGTCCTTCCAAAGTGTACCACCTCACACTTCGGGTTGAACTCCATCTGCCATTCTCAGTACATTCCTGGATCCTATCGATGTCTCTCTGCAATCTTCAACAATCCTCTACACTATTGACAACTTCACCAACCATTGTGTCGTCTGCAAACTTGCCAACCCAACATTCTACCCCCCACATCCAGGTCGTTAATAGAAATGACGAACAGTAGTGGTCCCAGATCCGATCCTCTTGGAACACCACTAGTCGCAACTTCCAATCGAAATATACCCCCTCCGTCACGGCACACTGCTTTCTGCAGTCAAGCCAAACATCCTGGGATCACATGCCTTACTAAAATCCATATAGATCACATCCACTGCACTACCCTCATCTAGATGAATGGACGCCTCTTCAAAGAACGCTACACGTTTCCTGGACACGATCTGCCCTTCACAAATCCATGGTGACTGTTCCTGATCAGACTATGATTCTCCAAATGCCTGTTTATCATAACTCTAAGAATCTTTTCCAACATCTTCCACACCGCAGACGTAAGGCCTATAAATACCTGGACTAAACCTACCAACTTTTTTGAACAACGTACAACATTCACCTCCCTCCAATCCACCGGTGCCATTCCAGAGGACAACGAGGACAGAACGATCCTAACCAATCTCAGCAATCTCTTCCCTTGCCTCGTGAAGCAGCATGGGGAATATCCTGTCAGGCCCCGCGGTTTTATCCGTCCTAATGTACTTCAAAAACTCCAGCACCTCCTCTCCCTTAATATCAGCAATGACCTGGAGCTTCAACCTCGCTTATATTGTCCACACTTTAATCAGGTTCCTTCTCATTGGTGAATACAGAAGAGAAATATTCAGTGAGGAACTTGTTCATTTCCACAACTATCAGGCACAACTTCCCACCTTTATCGCTAATCAGTCCTACCTTCACACCTGTCACCCTTTTGTTCTTCACATAATTGAAGAATGCCTTTGGGCTTTCCCTTACCGTACTCGACAAGGCCTTCTCATGCCCCCTTCTTGCTCTCCTCAGCCCCTTCTTAAGCTCATTTCTTGCTACCCTATATTCCTCAATAGCCCCATCTGATCCTTGCTTCCTAAACCCCAAGTTTCCTGCCCTCTTCCACCTGACAAGATTTTCCACCTCACTTGTCACCCAAGATTACTTCACACTACCATTCTTCATCTTCTTCACCGGGACAGATTTATCCCGAAAATCCTGCAAGAGATCCCTAAACATCAAACACACATCCATAGTACATTTCCCTGCAAATACGTCGTCCCAATCCCCAGCCGCAAGTTCAAGCTTTACAGCCTTATCTTTCTGACCGTCCCCAATTAGAAATGTCCTGTCCTCTCTGATTCTATAATTTCCCATGATACTACTAAAGGCCCAGGGAGTGTTGGTCACTGTCCCCCGGATGCTCACCCACTAAGATCTGTGGCCTGAACCGGTTGGTTACCTAATACTAGATCCACTATGGCATTCACCCTAGTCGGCCTATCAACATACTGTGACAGGAATCCGTCCTGGACACACTTAACAAACTCGGCCCCGTCTAAACCATTAGAGCTAATCACGAGCCAAGCAATACTAGGGAAGTTAAAGTTACCCATGATATCAACCTTGTTATTTTCCCACCTTTCCAAAATATGCTTCCCAATCTGTTCCTCGATGTCTCTGCTGCTACAAGGGGGCCTATAGAATATTTTAAATGGAGTAACTGCTCCCTTCCTGCTCCTGACATCCACCCACACTGACTCAAATGAGGATCCTGCTGCATTAACCACCCTTTATGTAGCCGTAGTGTTACTGCAGACCATTAACGCCACCCCTTCTCCCCCTTTCCCTCTCTCTATCCCTTTTAAACCACTGAAGTCCAGGAATATTGAGAATCCAAACCTGCCCTGGTGCCAGCCGTCTCTGTAATCGCCACTATATCGTAATTCCATGCACGTATCCAAGCCCTCAGTTCATCTTCTTTGTTCCTGTCGCTTCTTGCATTGAAGAGACGCACTTTAGCCCTTCTACTTTACTATCTTTACACCTTTAATTCTGTTTCTCTTTCCTCTAAGCCTCTTTATATGTTAGATCTGGCTGTGCCCCATGCACTAAACTTGCAGTTCTCTCATTAGCTTTATCCTCCTCCACCTCACTATTTGCTCTATCGATCTGGTTCCGCCCCCCACCCCCCGCGGAAATCCTGATTAGATCCACCGCAGCAGCTCGAGCAAACCTTCCCGCAAGGATTTTAGTCCCCCTATAGTTCAGGTGCAACCCGGCCCATCGTAAAAGATCCCACCTTCCCTGGAACAAGAAACATGAAGCCCTCCCTCCTGCAACAACTCCTCAGCCACGTATTTATCTGCATTATCACCTATTTCCAGCCTCACTGGCACGTGGCACTGGTAGCAATCTTGACATTGCAACCCTGGAGTCCCGTCCTTCAATGTTGTACCAAACTCCCTAAACCCTCTTTGCAGGACCTCCTCCTTCTTCCTATCCTCCATTGCCTAATTTGAAGCTAATTAGATTAATTAAAGTAGCTTGCCAAACCTTACCTCACTGGGAGCAAGCTCGTCTTCAGTCTCTGCTCGCAGATGCCTCTCGAGCCAAACCCTTCCTAGTCTGTCTCCCACTACTCAATTGCCCGCCCCGTTAATCTGTTCGATTTTTTAAAACCTCTCGCTGCTTCAGAGGCCGATTTTCACGCGCTTGCGTAGTCGTGCCCCGTCCAAACTGCGGAAGAAATGACATCCCCCTCTCAATCTGCTCACTTTTTAAACTCACCCGTTCACTCAGAGGAAGAGTGATTCTCCCTCTACAGCTTCTCAACACACCACAGAGCAAAGTGTCAGACACAGAGAGAAGCTGCCTCCACACGGTCCCATCAGACATTCACGACTTCAACACCGTGTGAATCTCCATCCTTTCGTCCCATAACACACTTCCTGTCGAGTCACAGAATGAAGCTCCAACCACACCGTCCCATGACACTCTCCCGGTGTCAGACACAGAGTGAAGCTCCCTCCACACTGTCCCATCACACACACACGGGGTCAGACACAGAGTGAAGCTCCCCCACACACACTCCCATCACACACACACGGGGTCAGATACAGAGTGAAGCTCCCCCCACACCGTCCCATCTCACACTCCCGAGGTCAGACACAGAGTGAAGCTCTCTCCACACCGTGCCATCACATACTCCCGGGGTCAGACACAGAGTGAAGCTCCCTCCACACCGTCCCTTCACACACTTCCGGGGTCTGACACAGAGTGAATCTCCCTCCACACCGTCCCATCACACACTCCTAGATTCAGTGATAGAGTGAAACTTCCTCAACGCAGCCCCATCACACAAACACCTGGTCAAACAGAGAGAGAATCACCCTCCACGCCATCTGTTCACATACTCATAATTTCAAGCAGAGTGACGCTTCCTCCCTCCATGCCTGCCCTGTGACGAGGAACGGGATAAAGAGGGGGATGATGCCTCACCTCTTCTGCTGGTCAAATATTCACAGATTTGAGCCTTGGTTTCGTTGATAGATCTGTACTTCGTTTCCATCTCAGTGAACTTGTGACGGACTTGTGACACTGAGAGAGATGGTGAAGAATGCTTAGCCTTTACGTGAGTCAGCGTCACGCTACCGAACCGTTCAGAGTGTCACAGTGCAGCATGTCATTTTGGGCACAGTGGGAGGCGTCGGCGCCACCTTTGGGGAAAATCAATGTTCCTGTGAAGATTTTGTTATTACTATGGGGGTGTGCGTCAGTATCGTGCGTGGCATGTCCGGGTTGCTGTGAGGAACGTGTCGCTGTCACTGTGATAGCAGTTTCTGTGCCCCGGCGGGAGGTGGGCCGGGTAACAGTGACGTGTCACGGTGTCATGGTGTGGGGTGTGCTGGTCGCACAGAGTAGGGTATGTCAGTGCCACGGTGAGAGATAGTTCATGGCCACGGTGTGTGTGAGAGTGACACGCTGAGGTGTGTGTCGGTGCGAACGGAGAGTTCTATCTCCATGTCATTGTGTCATTGTGAATTGAAGTGTCGGTATCTGTTAAGAATTTTACCTGTGTCAGGGTGAGGTGAGGGTAATTGCCTCAGTGAGCGGTACATCGGTGTTATGTTGAGGAGTGATACTGTCGCCGTAAGGGGTGTTGCAGTGAAGTGTGAGTATTTGTCACAACGCGGTGCAGAGTGGATCACGCGGAGGAGAGTGAAGGTGTCACGGTGTACAGTACCTCAGTGTCACGATGAAGATCGTGTTGGTGTCACTGTGTCGCTTGAGCAGATTATCAGTAACACGGTCAAGGGCCTGTCGATGTTACAGACACGTGTGTGTCACGGCGATGGTCGTGTCAGTGTCGCGGTTAGGAGTGCATCTGCGTTTTGTAGAAGGTCGTGGCCGTGCTACGGTAACGGCATTGTTGATGTGATGGTGAATGGCGTGTCTGTGTCCGCATGAGTCTTGATTATGTTACGGTATAGACCGTGTCTTATCACGATTTGAGGTCTGTCCGTATTATGGAACATAGAATAGTACAGCACAATGTTGTGCCGACCCCTTAAACGCTGCCTCCCATATAACCCATCACCTCAAACTCATCCATATAACTGTCTAGTAGTCTCTTAAATTTCACTGGTGCATCTGCCTCCACCACTGAATCAGGCAGTGATTTCCACGAACCAACCACTCTCTGAGTAAAAGACCTTCCTCTAATATACCCCTTGAACTTTGCTCCCCTCACCTTAAAGCTTCTTGTATTGAGCAGCGGTGCCCTGTGGAAGAGGCGCTGGGTGTCCAATTTAGCTATTTCTCTTCATGTCTGGCATACCTCTATCATACTTACTCTCATCCTCCTTTTCTCCAAAGAGTAAAGCCTTCTCTCCCTTTATCTCTGATCATAATGCATACTCTCTAAACCAGTCAGCATACTGGTAAATCTCCTCTGTACCCTTTCCAATGCTTCCACATCCTTCCTATAGTGAGGCGACGAGAACTGGATACAGTACTCCACGTGTGGCCGAACCAGAGTTTTATGGAGCTGCATCATTACCTCGAGACTCTTAAACTCTATCCCTCAACTTATGCAAGCTGACAACCATAAGCCTTCTTAACTACCCTATCTACCTGTGAGGCAACTTTCAGGGATCTGTGGACATGTGCGCCCAATTCCCTCTGCTCCACCACACTACCAAGTACCCTCCCATTTACCTTGTATGCTGCCTTGGAGTTTGTCCTTTCAAAGTGTACTACCTCACACGTCTCCGGGTTGAACTCCATCTGCTACTTCTCTCTGCAATCTTCGACAATCCTCTACACGATCCACAACACCAGCATCCGTTGTGTCGTCTCCAAGCTTGCCAACCCACCCTTCTACCCCCACATCGATTTCGTTAATAAAATCACGAAAATCCTAGAACCGATCCTTGTGGAACACCACTAGTCACGGCACTCCAATCCGAATGTACTCCCTCCGCCAAGTCACTCTGATTTCTCCAGACAAGCCGATTCTGAATCCACCCGGCCAAGCCTCTCTGGATCCCATGCCTTCTGACTTTCTAAGTAAGATCGACCGCGTAGAACCTTGTCAAATGCCGTACTAAATTCCATTTATATCACACCCTCTGCACTATCCTCATCTGCCTGGTCACCTCCTCAAAATTGTATCGGGCTCTTTAGAAACGATCTGCCCTTCAGAATGTCATGCTGACTGTCCCTGTTCAGACCATGATTCTCTAAATGTCCATAGATTCTATCTCTAAGAATCTTTTCCAACAGCTTTCCCAAAACAGACGTCAGTCTCACTGGTCTATAATTACCCGGAGAATCCCTCTAACTCTTTTGACCAAGGTTCAATATTCGCCTCCCTCGAATGCTCCCATACCATTACCGTGGACAACGAGGACATAAAGATCCTAGCCAGAAGCTCAGCAATTTCTTCTCTCTCCTCGTGAGGCAGCCTGGGGAATATTCTGTCAGGCCCCTGTAACTTATCCGTTCTTATGCATTTAACAACTACAAGAGCTCCTCTCCCCTAATATCAACATGCTCCAGAAGATAAAATTCTATCATATTGTCCTCACCGTCATCTCGTTCCCTCTCAGTGGAGTGTTCCGAATCGAAATACTCATTGAGGACCTCGCTAACTTCCACAGTCTCCAGGCACATCTTCCCACCATTATCTCTAATCAGTCCTACCTTCATTCCTGTCATCCTTTTGTTCTTAACATAATTGAAGAATTTCTTGGGGTTTTCATTCAGCCTACTCACCAAGGCCTTCTCTTGCTTCATTCTTTCTCTCCACAGCCCCTTCCTCATCTCTTTTCTAGCTACCCTATGTCCTTCAATAGACCCATCTGATCCTTGCTTCCTATACCTCATGTATGCTGACTTCTTCCATCAGTGTTATGGTAAGGGGGGTGTTGGTTTCACTGTTGTGTTTTAGAATCTCAATTTATTCCACTCTCTTTATTGCCGGTCTGACTCCACCCGGAGACGGTTCCACTCACCATGGATCGAGAGACCGGCCACTGTCACGATGAGGGCGGATGTAACTAGACAGAATAGGCATATCTGACGATATGGTCTATTTCCGATCTTCACTTTCGACTCCCGTTCTGGCGCAGCTATGGAGATACCATACGACCATAAGATCACAATAAATATTTAATAAGACAATAGGAGTTACTTAATGAATATATTACTTCAGTGTCTTAGTGATAGTAGTGATGACTTCCAGCAGACTGAAAAGCCTGAGCATGTAGATCTTAAGAAATGGATGTAATGGAGCTTTTGGAAAACATTAAATTGTTAAGTCATCGGTACCGGCCGAAATATACCCCAGGCTAGTGTGGGAGGCGAAGGAAGAGATTGCAGTGGCTCTGGTGATGATCTTTGCATCATCAATGAAGACGTGAGAGGTTCCGGAGTATTGGATGGTTGTGAATGTTGTTCCTTTATTCAAGATGTGGAGAAGATATAGCCCAGGAAATTATAGACCAGTGAGTCTTAACTCAGCGGTTGGTAAGCTGATGGAAAGGATCCTGAGAGGAAGGATTTATGAACATTTCGAGAGGTATAATATGTTTTGGGGTTGTCAGCTTGGCTTTGTAAAGGGCAGATCGCGCCTCACGAGACGGAATGAATTTTTGTGGGGATGTGACGAAACACACTGAAGAGGGAAGAACAGTTGATGTGGTGTAGAAGATTTCAGCAAAGCCATTTTATAAGGTACCCCATGCAAGGCTTAGTGAGAAAGTAAGGAGGAATGGGATCCAAGGGGGCATTGCTTTGTGAATCCACAACTGGCTTGCCCAAAGAAAGCAAAGGGTGATTGTAGACGAGTCATATTCTGCATAGGATTCGGTCACCAGTGGATTGCCTCAGCGATCTGTTCTGGGACCCTTATTCTTCGTGACTTTTATGTGAACTGGATGAAGATATGGAGGGATGGGCTAGCAGGTTTGCTGATGGCACAAAGTTTGGGTGTTGTGGATGGTTGTAGGGCTGTCAGACATAACAGCGGGGAATTGATAGGATGCAAAACCGGGCTGAGAAGTGGCAGATGGAGTTCAAACCAGTTAAGTGTGAGGTGGTTCATTTTGATAGGTCAAATACGATGACAGAATATTGTATTAATGGTAAGACACTTGGCAATGTGGAGAATCAGACTGATCTTGGTGTCCGATCACAAAGCAGTTGCGGAGGTAGACTCTGTGGTTAAGAAGGCGCATGGCGTATTGGCGCGACGGATACAAAAGAGGAGGGAAAGCGGGAAGGAAAGGGAGAGAGAGTGGGAGAGAGGGAATAGAGGGACACATAGCGTGAGAGAGGGCAGGGGAGAGGGGTAATAAAAGTGTATGTGGTTGAAGGAAGGAGAGAGTGGGGTGGGCCGTTAGAGAGAAGGGAGAGAAAGGGAACAGCATGGGAAAGAGAGGGAAAAGAGAGGGACAAGTGGCTGAGTGAGGACAGGAGAGCGGAGAGTGGATGAGATGGGAAAAAAGGGATACAGGGGAGAAGAGAATGAAAGAAGAATGACGTGAGAGGGAAAGGGAGAGAGAAGGGGGAAAGTTATAAGGCTTGTGCAGAGTGAGAGGAGGGAGAGTGGAGCGAAGGGACAAGAGGGAATTAAAATATATTTTAGACGGCTCCCTGCACAACGTCCAATCCCACACTCCCGGGGTCAGACACAGAGTGAAACTCCCTCCCTCCATCTCTCTACCCCATTCACCTCGGGAAGGAGTCTCTGAGTCCGTTTTTGTGAATTTTACATTCACGTAAGTCTCGCTGTCGTCCATCCTGTCGAGGAGTCCATCCTGTCGAGGATCCTCTGCGCGTCTGAGCTCAGGAAGGAGAAGTAACCGTTGTCAAAGGAAACCTGTTTTGACAAGGGTGTCCGACAGACACCATGAAAAACGAGATGAGCAGCTGAAAAAGAGGAACCGAGAGCAGGTGGTGGGGGAGGTTCCGTGGAGAGGGATTGGAGTGTGCGAGAGGTAAGAGATAAGAGTGGCAGTGGACAGAGTAATAATAGAGGGGAGAAAGAGGGGGAGGGAGAGAGTGGGAGATAGCGTGTCGGCGGAGAGAGAATTGGGTGACAGTGGAGTGAGTACGTGGAACGGTAGAGGGAAATGATGGGAGAGATGCGGGAGTGAAGAGAAGAGCGATGGAGATGAGAAAACGGAAGTAGATGGGTAGCGAAATAGAGGAAGAGGCGTTTGGGAGAGTGGGGGAGAAAAGTGGGGGAGAGAGGGGGAGCAAAGTGGGGGCGACTATACGGGAGGAAGAGAAGGAGAGAGATGGAATGAGAGGAGCGGAGAGGAGAATAGGAAGGAGAGAGAGTGTGGCACAGGGAAGAAAGCGGTCAGGAGAGGGATGGATGAGGGAAAAGGAATGTAGACGATGATGGAGAGCGTAGTTGAATGGGGAGAGAGATGAAAGGAATAGAAGGAGGGAGGTAGAGAAGGAGGGCGGGTGGAAAGAATGTCGGAGAGACTTGCTCCAGAGCAAACACCCAAACACCAACGAGGTTAGTGAGCTCCCCCTCCCACCGATTAACCTGAACAGCTCCCCTCCTCTCGTGCACTTCGCATTGTTTTCCCGTCTATATCTTTCAGTTGTGCACTCTATATTTTCTTCTTTCGCTCTCTCTCTCTCTCTCTCTCTCTCTCTCTCTCTCTCTCTCTCTCCTCTCCCTCTCTCTCACACACACACACGCCCACATTCTCTCTATCTCCTCTCTCTCTCTCTTTCAGCCTCTCTGTCCCTTCTCTCTCACCCCCTTTGCCTCCACCATTCTTCCCTTCTCACCCACCTTCCCCCACTTTCAACAATTCCTCATTATCTCAACCCACTACTTCATTTGTCTGTCATTCTTTTTCTCTTTCTCCTCTCCACCAACGACGCCTGTCACCCCAAACTGTAGATACCCCTCAACCATATATTGTTTGCCCCCCGAACACAGTTCCCTGCATTATTCCCCATCATTCCGCTTTTTCGAGGGTTGGGGGAGGTGGTGTTTGGGAATTTTGTAGCGTTCAGCCGGGGACTTCCAGCTGTCTGTCAGAATCTCTCCCTTCTCCCAGTTACCCTCCCTCCCGCTCCGTCGCCCTCTATCCATCCCTCCCTTCCTTACTCCTCCACCCAACCCTCCCCTTCTCTTGCACCACATCGTTCCTCTTTTCATTTTGCCCTTTCCCTCCTACTTTCGTCTGACACAATCACTCCCTCTCTTAATAGGGTTTTATTATAGACTAACAGTTAGCGAGAATTGGAGGAGCAAACCTGCAGTGAGATGGCAGGCAACTGCAGTAAACATAAAGGTGATAGAAGGGGCTTTTAATTTTCGACATATTGGTTAGGGCTCTCATAATGTTAAATTTAAAGAAAGGTTTGGATTTGTAAAATATGTTCATGAAAGTTTTCTGCATCAGTATATAGAGGTATCGGCTGGAGATTATGCAATATTAGATCTCCTATCAGGAAAAGAGTTAAGACAGGTGACGGAAGTGTGTGTAGGGGGACACATTGGTTCCAATGATCATAACAATATTGGTTTCAACTTGATCATGGATAAAGATAGATCAGGCGCTCGGGTAGAGTTTCTAAAATAAGGTTAATTTGAAGACATGAGAACAAAATCTAAAAAGTGTGGATTGAGACAGGTTGTTCTCTGGAAAGAATGTCGTTTGTAGGCGGAAGGCCTTCCAAGGACAAATGTTGAGAGTACAGAGCTTGTATGTTCGAGCCAGGATTAAAGGAAACGTGAAAAAGAGTATGGAAACTTGGTTCATTATGGATATTGGAACTCATAAAGAAGAAGAGAAAGGTCTATAACAAGTATAGGAAACAGGGAGGGAGCTACTTGAGGACTATAAAAGTGAAACAAAAACTACTTCAGAAAGAATTCAGGAGGGCGAAAAGAAGACATGAAGTAGCTTTGCCAGTCAAGGTGAAGTATAATCTAAATAGATTCTACAGGTATATTAAGAGCAAAAGGATAGTAAGGGGTGTTTGTCCTGAGCTTCCTGTACCTCCCTCCCTCCTGATGGTTGAAGTTTAGTAACTGTTCCTGAACCTTGTGGTTTGTGTCTTGAGGCTCCTGCCACTGTTTCCGATGGTGGAGGGATAATTATTGCTCCTGAACCTTGCGATGTGTGTCCAGAGGCTCCTGTAACTCCTCCCTGATGGCTGAGCGGCAGTAAGTGTACATGAAACAAAAGGTGTGTATCCTGAAGACCCTATACCTCCCTCCTGATGGTTAAGGGGTAATAACCGTTCGTAATCCGGGCGGTGTTGGTCCTGAGGCTCCTGCAACCTCTTCTCTTTCTTCTATTTGGGACTTCTACTTACGAATTATCTCGTTCTTATGTTTCCTGCATGCGTCTGCGATCTCTCTACAGGTTTGTTTATCCTAATCCAGCGGACTGTTGTCTTGTCTATAATGTAGCCCCATGATCATGGCCATACATTTCTTATTCCTCATTTCCACCCATAAAGCCTCACTCTGACGAGTCGGCTTGTCTGTTCTCACTATGCACTGTGGTGACATCTCCTCAGTCAAGCAATGTCACCCCTCCTCAATTTCACGTCTAAAAATAGGGAAACCCGAAATATCGTGCTGTCATGCTTGCACCCCCATAAGCAATATTCTGAAAACAATATCAAAAATATCATAATTTATTGTGCACAGCGGCTTAAAGCTTCCTGCATTCACATATACGCGGCTCAGGATACTGGTCGCAACATGCTCAACCTTTTGATTCGAGACTTTTTCTGAGATCTTTACAACATCAGGACCTCTAACCACTCTACAACCTGCGCTGGAACTCTGAATCCCATTCCCCTGCATTCGAGTTTAATAACTCTCCCCAAAAGTTTCATGTATTGTTCTGACAAACCTTCCCGCTGGAGTATCAGTTCCCTCCAGTTCAGGCGTAAACGGTCCGCCACCTCTTCTGTAGTCATCCCACCTTCATTGGTAAATAACACAGTGAAGCCAAATTTTGAAGCCATCCCTACTACACCATCTCCTGACCACGTGGTGATCTGTATGGTTTTCCTATGTCTCGCCTCACTGGGACGGGTGGTGACCCTGTACTTTAATTTAATTGCTAAATCCCTGCCCTCATTTTGCAGAACCACCTTCCTATACATACTGATGTCATTGGTACCGATATAGAACAGGTCTTCCTACGTCTGGGCTCACTGCGACCGGTAGTGGTCCTATCCTTTAATTTAATTGCTAAATCACAGCCCTCACTATGAAGAACCATCTTCCCATTCATATATATGGACCAGGAATTGGGGGAAATTCAAGGAAAGGGAGGAGAGTTTAGACCACAGAAATGGTGATCAGATTGCTGTCATTGCAGCAAAATGTGTAAGTTACCATTTTTCTGCACCCTAACTCAGATTGGAGTCTTTTTAAACGCCGAAATCCACTGACCCATGACTGGGAGTCCGAGACAGAGCGATACTCCCTCATTTCCCCATTTCCATCCATAAAGCCTCAAAGAGACGAGTTCTCTTGTCTGTTCTGACTGTGCACAGCGGTGACATTTTCTCTGCCCAGTGATGTCACCCCTTCTCCTGTAAATCCTTCTGCTTTCCCACGTCTGAAAATAGAGAACCCCGAAATTACGCGCTGTTCCGCTTTCTCCTCTTGCAACCACGTCTCAGTCATGGCCGTAATATCATCTCTCCGTGTGTGGATTCATGCACTGATCAGCTCAGCTGCCTTTCTTTAACGCTCGTGCTTTGAAATATCCCTTTGATCCCCGTCTCTGTCTGAGGTCTTTACAACATCCGTCTCCACACCAACTCTGCTATCTGCTCTGGAACACTGAATCCCATCCCCCTGCTACTGGAGCTCAACAACTCACCGACAACTCTCATGCCCAGTACTGGCAAACAATCAGCTCCCCTCCAGTTTATGAGTAAACCGTCCTCCATCTCTTTTGTGAAGATCCCACCTTCCTTTAAAAAATACAGTGTTGTCAATTTTTGAAACCATCTCACATATGTCAATACATGAGCCACGTGCTAATCTATGTGTGGCCTCAGGGCGACGGACAATTGTCCTGTCCTTTAATTTGATTGGTAAATCCCTGATCTAAAATGTTGAAAACCATTACTTTATTCATACAGGACCAGGACCTCTAGCTGCTCACTCACCCATTTAAGAATCATAGAGAAGGAATGGTGTGCTGAGGAAAGAGGAAGGAAGGGGAGATAACAGGAGACCACAGAAATGGCGTTCTGATTGCCGTCTTTGATGAAGAACGTGTGAATTACCATTTTCTTGCTCCCTACCTCTGATCGGAGTATTTTAAACACCGAAAACCACTGACCCATGATTATGAGTCTGAGAGCGAGATTCCCTCCGTACAGCACCATCTCACACGCCTGGGAACATACACAGAGTAATGCTCCCTGCACAACGATCCATCACACACACCCGGGGTGAGACATGGGAAGTAGCTCCCGCACCATCACAGCACACTATACTGGAGTCAGAATCAGTTCGGAACCCTCTCCCTCCTCCGTTCTCCCCACTCACCCACACGCAGCCTTTCGGCGTTCCGGTGGTCTCGAATTGTGTGTGTGTCTCTCGGAGATGGTGTGTGGTGTTTGTGACCAGTTGGTGTGCTGCGGGAAGAGGAAGGAAGGGGAGGAGAGAGGAGGCCAGGGATAGGTTGCATATTCTGATGCAAGTGGTTTGCAACCACATGACCAGCCTTTGCATAGAGAGAATTGGAGAAGCTCACAACATATCGTGGAAAGTGGGAAGAGTAATACTAAACGACATCTCTCCCTCATACTCGCCACATTTGCCTGAGACACGGAGAGAGGGGGGAGTAGGGAGCTGGGGAGGGAGGCGTCGTAGTTAGGGAGTGTTTAGCAGTTGGAGTGTATCACGAAGACGGGCAGTAGCGTAGTGAACGCACGGGATTATGGAGACAGTGCAATGTGCAGGAGAGTGAGAGGATCACAGAGTCGGGGTTGCTTGTACACGAGGGATGACGGAAGTGGTGTAGTGGAGACAGTGGTTCACGGTAAAGGGTACAGAGAAGATAGGGTAGTAAAGACAGCTTAAGGGATGTTAACTTTTATAAGTATTGGGACATAATTTAAGAGTCCCAGGGTAATGATTGAGCTGGATAAAACTCTGGTTAGACCACACTTGGAGTACAGTGTCCTGTTCTGGTTGCCTCACTATAGGAGGGATGTGGAATCATTGGAATCGGTACAGAGGAGAATTACCAGGATGCTGTCTGGTTCAGAGAGCAGGGATTATGATCAGAGATTAAGGGAGCTAGGGCTTTACACTTTGGAGAAAAGGAGGATGAGAGGTGACATGATAGAGGTGTACAAGATATTAAGAAGAATAGACAGAGTGGACAGCCAGTGCTTCTTCCTCTGGGCACCACTGCTCAGTACAAGAGGACATGGCTTTAAGGTACGGGGAGGAAAGTTCATGGGGGTTATTAGAGAAAGGTTTTTCACTTTTTGGTGCGTAGAATGTACTACCTGAGTCAGCGGTGAAGGTTAAGAGTCTACTAGACAGGGAAATGGAGAAATTTAAGGTGTGGGGTTATATGGGAGGCAGGGTTTGAGTGTCGGCAAGACAGTTGGCCGACGGGCCTGTAATGTGCTTTTCTATTCTATGTCCTATGTTCTATGTAACTGGGAGTTGTGTAGGAAAATTGTGTTTTACGGAGTTGGGGAGGGGCCTTGTAGCGGGAGGGTGTTATGTTTACGGGGAAGAGTGTTTTAGAGTTACAGTGCAGTGCGTGACTCTGTTGCCTCACTACAGGAAGGATATGGAAGCCATAGAACAGGTGCAGAGGAGATTTACAATGATTTTGCCTGGATGGGGTGCATGCCTTATGAGAGTAGGTTGAGTCAACTCGATGTTTTCTCCTTGGAGCAACGAAGGATGAGAGGTGACCTGATAGAGGTGTACAAGATAATGAGAGGCATTGATCGTATGCACAGTCAGCGAGATTTTCCCAGGGCTGAAATGTTTGACATAACAGGGCACAGAATAACGTGCAAGAGAATAGGTAAAGATGGTATATCAGAGGTAATGTTTTTTATTCAGAGAGTGGTGGGTGCGTGGAATGGGCTGCCGGTAATGGTGTTGGAGGCAGATACGAAAGCGTCCTTTAAAAGACTTTTGGATATGGAGCTTAGAAAAAATAGAGGGCTACAGGGAAGCCTAGTAATTTCTAGGCTAGGGACATGTTCGGCAAAAAAACATAGGCCGAAAGACCAGTATTCTGCTGTAGGTTTTACATATTTCTGTCTATTCATGGATATTCACGTATAGTTGAATGACGACTTATCTTGGATTGCATAGAAACCGTCTCTTATGCACAGGTGGCAAATTCTTGGAAGAGAACCGAAAGATCCAGCTGTGTGCGTTCCTCATTACTACTCCAAAACCTAAGTCACGTGTTAATCTGTATTATATTCTCTTGCCTTCTGAGCCACAGAACTGATCTCATTGCCAGAGTCCTGACCTGTCAACATATTTATAATTGGACATCTGCACCGCTCTCCTCCCACGTAGAAGTATGAAAAGTGGTTTACGTGTTATTAAGGAGATTGCCCACAGCAGGCACTCTGCACTGGGCCTGGCTTTCAAACAGGTTTCATCTTCCTGATGAACTTCACATTCGGTCAAACTAACTCCCATATGTCCCCTCTATCAGCTCCTCAGTTTAGCGAATGATCCCACGAACATCCCGTTCCAGTTCCAGATCCTGTTTGGAGGGTTCGACGCTGCAGCTTCTCACAGATAAATTCGTCAGAGACACTGGAGGTCTCCATTTCGTGACACGTCTTACAAGCGGAGCATTCAACTCTCCTGCCAGGCATGACTTCTACTTTAACTGTGCAATAATAAAGAAGGAAACAATCAATACACTGAAAACAATCCTACCAACTGCTTGCCCCTGTCCTATCTTTATTTTCCATTGCAAATTAAAACGCTTCAATGATTTGTGGTTGGCCGAACAAATGCGAGGGGCTGCTTTTTAAAGCACACATTCTTCCCGCTCCCAATATCTGACTGGAAATTGTCCCAACGGCTCCCTTCATACCCCAGCATTACACACTCCCGGAGTCAGACACAGAGTGTATCTGCCTCCATACCGTCCCATCACACACTCCCGGGGTCAGACACAGAGTGAATCTCCCTCCACACCGTCCTATCAACCACTCCCGGGGTCAGACACAGAGTGAATCACCCAGCGCACCGTCCCATGACACACTCCCGGGTTCAGACACAGAGTGAATCTCCCTACACACCGTTTCATCACACACTCACTGGGTCAGACACAGAGTCAATCTCCCTCCAGACAGTCCCAAAACACACTCCGGTGGTCAGACACTGAGTGACGTTCAGTTAGCAACACACCACCCGTGGTCAGACACAGCGTGAGGCCCCTCTACACTCCAACATCACATTTTCCCTGGTACAGGCACAGAGTGAAACCTCTTCAACCTCTTCTCGTCAGACACTCGTGTTTCACACATAATGCGCAGTTCCCGTCCAACCATTCATTTCGAGAGGAGTGGAATGTACAAAAGAGGATGTAATTTTATGACCTAAAAAGGAACTGTGAGGCCACATTTTCTGCATTGTGAGCAGGTTTAGATCCCTTATCGAACTAAGTATGTGCTGCTATTGGAAAGGGTTCAAAACAGATTCACGAACACGATTCCAGGATTGGACGGCTTGTCATATGATACAGTTTGATGCTCTGGGGCCAGTACCGGCTGGAATTCAGAAGAGCGAGGAAGTACGGGGGGAGGGAGCTGGAGCAGTGAGGTAGACGGAGTGGCGATATGATGACAAAAAAAAGATAGATGGGGAGAGAGGTTTGTCGATGTATGGTGGGGAGAATAGGGTTGCGACAACAGGAAGAAAGTGGAGTGGCAGGGAAGGGCATAGGAGGTGAGAAGGGAATTTGTGGGCGATCGGGGATTGAGTGCAGGAGAGAGAAAGAGGAAAAAACAACGAGGTAGGCACTTGATTCAAGTAGGTCCCAGGGTCTGATCAGAGACCCTGCATCTTTGCAGGAATATCCCTGCACAAAGGTACAGACTTCTCGTAAGCGAAACGTTCAGCCCGATTACAAGGCAAACCCCATATGGACGATTCGCACTGACTACCGGCATACTTTCCAGAGCTCATATTGTTACAGGAGGCCGGAGGCCACTTTGCTGTCGAAGAGCGTCAAACTGGTTCAATAAAAACATAACAGCTCCAGCAGATACCCGAGACCATCGCCAAAGTAATGCCAATAAACCGCCCTGTCCTCACAGCCCTGTGTCAGCCCCAAACTAATCACACGAATCCCCTCTTTCCCCATTCACCGACTGTATCCCCACAGCCCTGTGTCAGTTGCCAACAATAATCCCAGTACACCACGCTCCCCCGACACTCTCTGGTCCGAGGTCAAACAAATCCCACTAACACGCTCTCTCTGCACAGTGCTGTCAGTCTCCATACGAATCAAACACGCCCACTTTCTCCCCTGAGATTGTTTCAGTCACCACAGGAATCCTACTGCCCCGCCATTTCCCCACAGATCCATGGCAGTCCCGAATTGTGTCCCACAATCCCACTCTCTCTCCACAGAACTGTCAGTCTCCATCCGAATCAAACACGCCCACCTTCTCCCCCGAGATTGTTTCAGTCCCCATTGGAATCTTACTGCCCCGCCATTTCCCCACTGATCCATGGCAGTCCCGAAATGTGTCCCACTGACCCACTCACTCTCCACAGTACTGTCAGTCTCCATACGAATCAAACACGCCCACCTTCTCCCCTGAGATTATTTCAGTTCCCACAGGAATCCGACTGCCCCGCCATTTCCCCACTGATCCATGGCAGTCCCGAAATGTGTCCCAGTGACCCACTTTCTCTCGACAGTACTGTCAGTCTCCATACGAATCAAACACGCCCACCTTCTCCCCTGAGATTGTTTCAGTCCCCATTGGAATCCTACTGCCCCGCATTTTCCCCACTGATCCATGGCAGTCCCGAAATGTGTCCCACTGACCCACTCACTCTCCACAGTACTGTCAGTCTCCATACGAATCAAACACGCCCACCTTCTCCCCTGAGATTGTTTCAGTCCCCAGAGGAATCCTACTGCCCCGCCATTTCCCCACTGATCCATGGCAGTCCCGAAATGTGTCCCACTGACCCACTCTCTCTCGACAGTACTGTCAGTCTCCATACGAATCAAACACGCCCACTATCTCCCCTCAGATTGTTTCAGTCCCCAGAGGAATCCTACTGCCCCGCCATTTCCCTACTGATCCATGGCAGTCCCGAAATGTGTCCCACTGACCCACTTTCTCTCGACAGTACTGTCAGTCTCCATACGAATCAAACACGCCCACTTTCTCCCCTGAGATTGTTTCAGTCCCCAGAGGAATCCTACTGCCCCGCCATTTCCCTACTGATCCATGGCAGTCCCGAAGTGTGTCCCACTGGCCCCTTTCTTTCCAGCAACGCCGTGTCTTTTCTCAAATTAACCCCATTGCCCCCTTCTCCCCACAGCGTCGTGTCTGTCTCCAAACTAATCACAGTTTACTTCACACTGCCTACAGCCCTGAGCCAGTCCGCAAAATAATGCCAGTTGACTGATCCCTCCCGACTGCCCCCGTCCAGGTCTCAAAGCATTCCCACTGCCCTGTCCGTCCCCGATAGACAGGTGATGGTCCCAATCTGTTCCCATTGTACCTCCCTCTCCCAACAACGTGGCACAGTTTTCAAACAAATTTCAATGCCGTCCCCACTTCCCAAAAACTACTTCAGTAGTATTTCTGTTTTGTGCCGAGTGTGCTTTTTGGCACTGTGTTTCTTTATGCTGAGTAACGCTGACGCGTTTGGCTGTATTCATGTTTACTGATATACGGTTGAATGACAATTAAACTCGAATTGGATTGAACCGGTCTCATATGCACAGTTCTCGCCTTCCTTGGACCAGGCCCCGGTGATCCAACTATCTGAAGCCCTCATACCCACCCCAACGCCTTATCCACGTGTTAATCTCTATTATCCTATTTCTGGCGACACCAGCCCGTGCAGAACTTTGCCTGCTCACCCTTCCACTTGACATTGCTGAGGCCCGGATCGGCGAGGTCGCGGCCCTGGCACACGGGAGGGAAAGAACATGCAGGAACCTCTGTCTTGAACACAAAACCACTTTTATGTTCCACAAACTAGGAATCGCAAATATCCACAGCTTGTTTCATGTCGCCCTCCTTTCTTAACCATGGAGGAAAACTCGAAGCCAGAGACCGGAACTGTGAGACTTTCCTCTGCTCGGTCATTTTTACCCGTCTCCCCCACCCAGACGTTTACAAAGTGGTAGACCTGTTATTAAGCCAGTTGGGCACAGGGCTACTCTACTGTGGTTCTAGCTGGTTAACCCCTTTCAACCTCCTGACTGTCACCCAGTTTCCTATGAACTGCACATGGGGTCTAACTTCCTCCCAATATGTACTCCCGACCACCCCCTCACCTTCCCGAATGAATCTGAGATCATCCAGCAGCAGTTCCAACTCCATAAATCCGTGTGATCGAATCTGAATCCGGATGTAATTATCAGAGGCGAGGTTGTCGGAGACACTGGAGGTCTCCCTGCCGTCCCAGATCCTGCAAGAGGAGCATTTAACTCTCTTTTCAGGCATGCCTACTGTTCTAACTGTGCAATTATAAAGAGGGAAACGATAAATAAACTGAAAACCAACCTACCAACAGTTTGTCCCAACAGTGACATGCAAAGGTTTGGGCACCCCGGTCAAATGTGTTGTTACTGTGAATAGTTAAGCGAGTAAAAGAGGACCTGAATTCCAAAAGGCATAATGTTAAAGATGACACATTTCGTTAATATTTTAAGCAAGAGTACCTTTTTTTAATTTCCATCTTTTACAGTTTCGAAATAACAAAAATAGGAAAAGGGCCCGAAGCAAATGTTTGGGTACCCTGCATGGTTAGTACTTAGTAACACCCACTTTGGCAAGTGCCACACGTTGTAAACGCTTTCAGTAGCCAGCTAAGGGTCTTTCAATTCTTGTTTGGGGGAATTTTCACCCACTCTTCCTTGCAAATGACTTCTAGTTCTGCCAGATTATTTGGCCGTCCTGGATGCACTGCTCTTTTTAGGTCTATCCACAGATTGTCGATAATTTTTAGGTCGGTGGACAGTGAGGGCCCTGGCAAAACATTCACCTTGCGCTTCTTGAAGTAGTCCGTTGTGGAGTTTGAGTTTAGGATGTGTTTCAGATGATTATCCTGTTGTAGAAGCCGTCCCCTTTTCATCTTCAGCATTTTTAAAGACGGTGTGATGTTTGTTTCCAGAATTCGCTAGAATTCAACTGAATGCATTCTTCTGTCTACCAGTGAAACTTTTCCTGTTGTCACTGGCTGCGAAACAAACATGATCGATCCACCCCCTTGTTTAACAATTGCACCTCTTTTTTTTCCAAAATTACCCTTGACGGCCACAGGGTAGAGGGACGTGAGGAACTTACTTTGCCAGAGACGGGTGAATCTGCGGAATTCGTTGTTACAGGCGGCCGTGGACGAGAAGCTACTGGGCATATTTCAGAGTAATAGATTCCTGACCAGACAGATCATAAAGAGAAAGGAGCGAAGACTGGACATTGGGAATAAGGGTTGATCAGCCATAAACAAATGGTGGACTGACCCGATGGAGCAAATGGCTTAATTCTTCCACTCTGTCATATGATCGTACTTGAAGTTCCTGGGATATTGGGTATCAGCATCTCAGAGGGTCTACACCGGGCGCAACACATTCATGTGAGACGAAGAACGTGTCATGTTCCTGACAGAACAGCCTCAGACACCCAGGTTTCAGCACTCCCATTCCTCGGAGAGTAGTTCGCTGTCACTTTCTCTTAAAGACTCAGACTGCCAATTATTGTCGGTCAGTGTTCCTTCATGGAATGTCTGTCGGTATTTGCCTCGCGCCGAGCACTCAGTGTTCAACCATACGGGATCCATTTCTTGCACTGCTGCTTGTGACTTTATCTTTGGATTTCATCACTGGGCTCTTGTTTAATTCCGGTCTGAGCCGGAGTGTATTCTAGACTCTACTCGGCCCTTGCCTACACCACCTTCCATACCTCACTCGGTACCGAAGAGATTGCAAGGTTCGGAGTATTAGGGGATGTAGTCTCTCATTGAAGACTTGCGAATTTCTCCGGATGTACTGTGGAGAGCGTTCTGACTTGTCGCATCGCCGCCTGGTGTGGAGGCTGCAACGCAGAGGGTCGCCAGAGGCTGCAGAGGGTTCTAGACTCAGCCAACCCCATCTCGGGCACAAACCTCCCCTCCATCGAGGACATGTTCAAGAAGGAATGCCTCGGGAAGACGACATCCATCAGCGAGGACACTCTCCAGCCGGGTAAGTGCCCTGTGCTCATCGGTATCATCGGGGAGGGGGTACAGGCGCCTGTATACTCAACAATTTACAAGCAGTTGCTGCCTCTTCGCCATCAGTGTAAGAACACTCCCTACACATTTAAACGTTCCCTCGGTATTCACCTATGAAGTAGTGTTTATTATTTTTCGCTATTTACGTTAATTTTGCATCTTCGACCGTGCTGAGGTCACGTTGAAGTTGTACAAGGTGTCGGTGAGTCCGCAATTGGAGTCCGGTGTTCAGTTCTCGTCGCCCTGCTGAAGGAAAGATGCCACTGATCTGGAAAGAGTGCAGAGGGAGATTTACGAGGATGTTGCGGGTCTCGAGGGTCTGAGTTATGGAGAGACGGCAAGAAGGAGGGGACTTTGTACCTTGAAGCGTGGGTATGAAGCCAGGAGAGGCACAGATAGGTTTAATGTACACAGTTTTTTTTTTCCCTTGGGTTGGGGTGTTGACAGCCAGAGTGCACAGAATTGAGATGACAGTGTGTGGGGAGATCGGAGAGAGGAAAGGCAGAGAATGGGGTCCGAGGGGAAGAGGAGGGATGGAAAGGGAATGAGCTAGTGAGAATTGGAGAAAGAGAAGAGGGGGACTAAATGGGGTATCGGGGGTGTTTGGGTCTGGGAAGGGAGAAGAGTACATTAGATGGGGAGAGGAAGAGCAGTGGAGGAGTATGCGGATGCGAGTAGAGGAGGGTATTGGAGTAGGAAGGAGTGGCGGAGAGGGTGGGAGTGTCGGAAAAGATGGGGGAGTGAGAGTGGTGTAGATTAAATGGGGAGAACTGGCGTGAAGTCACTTGATTGAAGTCGACCCGACAGTCTGTTGACAGAGACTTCGGATCTCTTCAGTAATATCCGGGTATAAATGTGCCGACTTCTCACAGATGAATCTGTATTTACTTTTGCAATTGTAGCTCCAGTACGCGTCGCACTTACTGTAGCTGGACCGTCTCTCGGACATCGAGTGGGAGGAGAGCGGAGTGACGACGTAGATGGGGAACGTTTAGCGGGTGGAGTGTATCATGGAGACGGGACGGGGCGTATGGGTACGTACGAGATGATGGAGATGGCGAAGTGTGCAGGAGAGGATGTGGGTCAAGGAGACGGAATTGCTTGTAGGCGAGGAATGGCTGACGGAAACAGGAGTGGTGCATTGCAGTCTGTGTGACTGTGACTGGGAATAGTGTGAGAGTAGGGTGACGGAGTCGGGGAGTGGTTTTGGAGAGGGATGATGTTATGCATACGGGGAGGACTGTATTCGAGTTACAGTGCAGGGCCTGACTCTGTGTTTGTATCGTTGAGTGGTGAGATCCTGCTGTGGTGCAGAGCCTGTCTGAGTTAGTGTCACGATGAGGGGCGTGTTCATGTCAGATATGGGTTGTGGCTTTGACACCGACACACTTTCAGAGCCCCATTGAAAAACTTCTCCGTGTCACACTGAGGGTTGTGTGTCTCGTTCATAGCTTATGCAAACGGTACTGTCCCTCCTGCAATCTAGACTCACTAATATTTGCCGTGTCAGGCTTAGAGGCGTTGACACTTGACCTGAGCGCATCGGCCCTTCGAACAATACTTCCTGCATTGATGCGCACGCAGCTCAGAACATGAGTCCCAGGAGGATCAACCTTTTGTTTCTTGACTTTTTCAGAAGTCTTAGCAACATCTGTCCCAACAACCACTCAACTATCTGCAATGGCGTTCTTGTATACATGTCCCTGCAACTCTAATTTATACCACCAGTCTCTCATTTTAATGGGAAAAAAAAAATCACCCCTGGAATATTAGTTCCAATCCAGTTCAGGTGTACTTATGGGAGAGGAAATGAAGGACCGGAGCAAGGTGGAGGAGGTGTGGCGCGGCCTCCGGGCAGGAGTCTGTGCTGCCCCCAAGTGACCGCTCGGCAGAATACAAACTCAGTTGTGAACAGTTGTAGATTACCGTGACATTCAAAGTGCTCAGGGGACCTCAAGCTGCAGAGATGTGTATGTGTGTGTGTGTGTGTGTGTGTGTGTGTGTGTGTGTGTGTGTGTGTGTGTGTGTGTGTGTGTGTGTGTGTGTGTGCATAATGCGAGAATGTACTTACTGATTTCCTACATATGCTTGCTTTCTTCATATTTTATACATATTATGTGCGCTTCAACCCTAACATTTGAGCCACGTTTCAAACTGAATGTTCTGAATCGGCTCGTTTCCTATCTAAGTACTGGCGACGATAGCGACCGCACACGATCGAGGAATAACCATATAACCAAATAACAATTACAGCACCGAAACAGACCATCTCGGCCTTTCTTGTCCGTGCCGACGCTTACACTCACCTAGTCCCACTGGCCCGCTCTCAGCCCATAACCCTCCATTCCTTTCTTGTCCATATACCTATCGAATTTTTCTTTAAATGACAATACCGAAACTGTCTGTACCACTTCTACAGGAAGCTGATTCTACACAGCTACACACTCTGAGAAAGGAAATTCCCCCTCGTGTTAGCCTTAAAATGTTCCCCCCAACTCTCAAATCATGTCCTCTTCTTTGAATCTCCCCTACTCTCAAAGGAAATAGCCTATGTCAATTTGATCTATAACCCTCATTATATTAAGTAGCTCCATCAGGTCCGCCCTCAACCTTCTACGCTCCAAAGAATAAAGATCTAACTTGTTCATCCTTTCCCTGTAATTTAGTTGTTGAAACCCGGGTAACATTCTAGTAAATCTGCACTGTACTCTTTCTATTTTGTTGATATCTTTCCTATAATTCGGCAAGACCAATGTATTATACAATTATAACATTACATCCCATCTCCTATATTCAATGCTCTGATTTATAAAGGCCAGCATACCAAAAGCTTTCTTCGCCACTCTATCCACATGAGATCCCACCTTCAGGGAACTATGCACTAATATTCTTAGATCACTCTATTTTACTGCAATCTTCAATGCCCGAGCATTTATGATGCATGTCCTATTTGGATTATTCCTACCAAAATGTAGCACCGCACATTTATCAGCATTAAACTCCATCTGCCATCGTTCAGCCCACTCTAGTAACTGTCCTAAATCTCTCTGCAAACTTTGAAAACCTACCGCATTATCAACAACGCCACCTACCTTAGGTAGGTGCCTGAGGTAGGTACCTACATCTGCATACTTGCTAATCCAATTTACCACCCCATCATCCAGATCATTAATGTATATGACAAACAACATAGGACCCATTAGAGATCCCTGAGGCACACCATTAGACACCGGCCTCCAACCTGACATACAGTTCTCCACCACTACTCTCTGGCATCTCCCATCTAGCCACTGCTGAGTCCATGTTACTACAAACGCACTTTAATGTTAGTACCTAACGATTAAACCTTCCTGTGCGGAACCTTAGCAAAGGCCTTACTGAAGTCCATACAGACAAAATCCATTGCTTTACCCTCGTCAACTGTACTCGTAACCTCTTCAAAAAATTCCAATAATATTTGACAAACATGACCTTCCACGCACAAATCTATGCTGGCTATTCCTAATCAGACCCTGTTTATTCAGGTAATTATATATACCATCTCTAAGAATACTTTCCATTAATTTACCCACTACTGACGTGAAACTTACAGGCCTATAATTGCTAGGGTTACTCTAAGAACCCTTTTTAAACAATGGATCCACATGATCAAAACGCCAATCCTCCGGCACCATACCCGTTTCTAATGACATTTGAAATATTTCTGTCAGAGTCACTGCTATTTATACACCAAGTTCCCTCAAGGTCCTAGGGAATATCCTGTCAGGAGCCAGAGATTTATCCACTTTCATATTCCTTAAAAATGTCAGTACTTCCTCCTCTTTAATTGTCGTAGTATCCATAACTTCCTTACTTGTTTCCCTTACCTTACACAATTCAACATCCTTCTCTTTAGTTAATACCGAATAAAAGAAATTGTTCACAATCTCCCCCATCTCTTTCTGTTCCAGATATAGCTGTACAATCTGATTCTCTAAGGGATCAATTTTATCCCTCACTATCCTTTTGCTGATAATATACCTGTAGAATCCTTTCGGATTTATTTTCACCTTACTTGCCAATGCAATCTCGTGTCTTCTTTGTGCTTTGATAATGTCTTTCTTAAGATTCTACTTACATTCTTGATATTCCTCGAGCACCTCATATACTCCATGCTGCTTATATTTATTATAGATCTCCCTCTTTTCCGAACCAAGTTTCCACTATCCCTAGAAAATCATGGCACTCTCAAATTTTTAATATTTCCTTTCAACGTAATAGGAACATAAAGATTCAGTTCACTCATAATTTCACTTTTAAACGAACTCCATTTCTCTCTTACATCCTTCCCATAAATCAAAATGTCCCAATCCACTCCTTCTGCCTCCTTTCGCATCTCCTCAAAGTTAGCCTTCTTCAATCAAAAATCTCTACCCTGGGTCCAGATCTATCCTTCTCCATAATTATATTGAAACTAATGCTATTGTGATCCCTGGACCCGAAGTTCTCCCCAACACATACCTACGTCACCAGACCTATTTCATTCCTGAACAGAGATCCAACACTGCCCCTTCGCTAGTTTATAACTCTATGTATTGCACACATTTTACAAACTGCTATTCATCCAGCCCTTTTACAGAGTGAGCTTCCCAGCCTATATGTGGAAAATTTCCCACAATCACAACCTTGTGCTTTTTACAAATATCTGCTATCTCCTTACAAATTTGCTCCTCCAATTCTTGCTTCCCATTTGGTGGTCTATAATACACGCCGATAAGTGTTACTACTCCTTTCCTATACCTCAATTCCAACAAAATAATCTCCCTAGATGTGCCTTCTAATCTATCCTGCCAAAGCACTACGGTAATATTTTCTCGGACAAGCAATGCAACGTCTCCTCCTCGTCGCCCTCCGATTCTATCACACCTGAAGCAGCAAAATCCAGGAATATTTAGTTGCCAATCACACCCCTCCTACAACCATGTTTCACTAATAGCTACAACATCATATTTCCAGGTATCAATTCATGCTGTAATCTCGTTCTCGTCCACAATACCTCTTTTGTGCTCTCCTAACAAAAGCAACCCTATCGATAAAGCTCGCCAGATTTCACAACTTATTCCCTTCTGAGCCACAGAGCCAGAGACCTGACCGGTGAGACTTTCCCCTCATTGGTCATTTCCACCTCTCTCCTCCCATCCAGAAGTATCGAAAGTGTTTTACTTTTTATTCAGCGGATTAGCCACTAGGAGGCTCTGCATTGGCTCTGGCTGTTTAACATCTTTCCCCTTCCTGTCTGTCACCCAGTTTCCTGTACCCGTCACCTTAGTTGTAAATACCTCTCCATGTCATCCCTATCACTCCCTCAGCTTCTCGAATAATCCTGAGTTCATCCAGTTCCAGTTCCAACGCTTTACGCAGAGTGTCACAGCGAGATGCGTGTGGGTGTCACGGTATGGGGTCGTTTAGAGTCCGGCCTATTTTAAGCCTTATGCATATAAGGTATATTGTACCTTCCTTAGAAAAGAACCAATGACCCAGCTATCAGAAGCCCTCACTCATCCCAGGACACCTTAGCCCCGTGTTAAGCAGTGTTATCCTCCTGTTTCTGGCCACACCAGCGCGTATCGAACTTCGACTGCTCACCCTGCTGCTTAAGATTGCTGAGGACCTGCTCAGAGTGGTAGCGCCCCTGACACTCGGGAGGCGAAACACCATCCACGAATCCCTCTGTCGCACACAGAACCCCTTTTCTAACTCCCTAACAAATAATCCCCTATCTAACAGCGCGCCTCATCTCGACCTCCCCCTTCCTGAACTACAGAGACAAAATCAGTGCCAGAGACCTGACCTGAGATACTTCCCTCTACTTGGTCATTTGACCCGTCCCCCACCCAAAAGTATACAAAGCGGTAGACCTGCTATTGAAAGGGTGGGCTACAGGGGGCACTCTAACCTGGGACTGTCTGTTAAACTGCTTTGATCCTTCTGACTCTCACCCAGTTTCCTGTGAACTGCACATTGGGTCTAACATCCTCTCAGTATAACAACCTCATCACACCTCAGCTTCCAAGCAAGAATGTCAATAATTCTAAGGCTAAATGAGGAACCGTGAGGCTACATTTGGCGAATTGTGAGCACGTTGATATCCCTTTTCGAACAAAGCATGTGGTTATATTAGAAAGGTTTCAAAGGACTTTCCCGAAAAAAATTGCCTGTCGTATGAAGAACGTTTGATGGTTGTGGGCCTCTACTCGCGGGAATTCAGAATAATGAATAGTGAAGTGTGCATATTGAACAAAATCAGATTGTGAAAGATCATGACAGAGTTGGTGTGAAGAGAATGGATCTAGGATCAGCAGAAACAACTTGAGAGTATAGAGATATCTTTTAAAAAGGGGATAATAAGGAACTTCCTTCGCCAGATCGTGTTGAATCTGCGGAATTCCAGGCCGCAGGCAGGCGTGGACTACCAGCCATTCTGTATATTTCAGAGATACTTTGAAAAATTCTTCATTATTGAAAGAATGAAGGCGCGAGTTTGGAACCAAGAGGACTATGGATCAGCTATGAAACGACCAGCAGACTCGATGTCCTAATTCTCCTCCTGCGTCGTATGGGTTTAATTGAAGATCCTAGGTTACTGTGTGTCAGCAACTCACGTCCATTTCCCAGAGTATAGTTAACTGTCACTTTTCTTCTAAAGATTCAGAGACATAATTGTGCAATGCCACAATTCCTTATGGACAGTCTATAGTTAAAGCACTGAGGCAGAGCACTCAGTGCTCAGTCGTAAGATTCCCGTCTCCAGTCCGACTGCTTGAGATTTTGGCTTTGGTTGGCTTGGTGCCGTATTGTTTACTTCGTTTCTGAGTCTTAATTCCAGACCTGACTCTGCATTTGGGTCTCGTTACAGAAGGGATCACAGCTTTAGGAGTTTGAGGGGATGTGCTCTCTGAGTGAAGATGAGGGATATTTTATGGATGTTCGGTGGGGAACTTTCTGACTAGCCGCGTCGCCGCCGGATGCGGATGCTGCAACGCACAGAATACTAACAGGCTACAGAGTTTTCCAGCCTCAGCTGCGACTCTGACGGTCACACCCCTCCCTACCATCGAGGGCATTGTCAAGAGGCGATGCCTCGAGAAGGCGGAATCCTTCACTGAGTCCTCTCCCCACCCGGGAGAAGCTCTCTGCCCGTTACCACAATCAGGGCGGAGTCGCAAGAGCCTGAACACCCACACACAACGATTCAGGAACATCTTCTCACCCTGCGCCATCACATCTTTGAACGCACGAGCACACACTCGACATTTTTTGCGGTGTTTATTAATGTTTGTAATTTACATTAGCTCTACATATTTTTGCCGTACTGATGAAGCTTAAGAACAAATTGCATGCCGTATACATTTCAGGGCAAAATTCAAATAGCGATTCTGGTGAAAAATATTCGATAGGACAGGACACTGGGCACGCTGGCCTTCACCGGTCAGGACACTGAACACGGGAGTCGGGAGATCACGCTGCAGTGGTACAAAGCGTCGTTGAGGCTTTATGCTTTAGGAAAAATGCCACTGAACTGAAAAATAAAGTACATGGAGTTCTCCGGGGATATTGCAGGAAATTGAGGGTTATGCAGAGAGGGAGGGAGTTTGGGACTTTATTCCCTGCATCAGTTTTGTAACCTGACAGAGGTCCATAAACCCAAGAGAGGCACAGACAAAGGAAATAGGCACAAACCTTCACCCAGGGTTGGGTTATCGAGCACCAGACCGCACAGGATTGACGTGAGAGTGAGTGGAAAGGAGAAAGTGGACATTATGAACACTGAGAGTACAGAGAGACAGAGAGGGAAGGAAGAGAGAGGGATAGAAAGAGGGTAGAGAGGGAGCAAAAAGTGGGAAAGAGTTGGCATAGGGAGAGGACAAAGAGCCGGCGGAGAAAGGGCGAGGCAGTAAGGGGTGGAGAAGAACGGCACGGGCTGGAAAATGCCAAAAATCCGGAGATCAATGGGGACAGAGGTTCGTCGGTGTGTCTTGGGGAGAATGGGGATGCGAGCACTGATGGAGAATGGGATAGGAGTAAGGGACAGGAAGGGTGAGGGGAGTTGGAGAGGATGGAACAGGGATAGTTGACGAAGAGAGAATGTGGAAATAGAGGGGAGAAAGTACGAGGTAATAATAAGGTAGGCAGAGGGAACAGAAAGAGCGTGACGGGAGAATGGAGGGAAAGAAGGGGATGGACGGGGAGAGAGGTGAAAGAGTGGGGTAGAGGGAGCAGAAAGAGCGGGACGGGGGAATGCAGGGAAAGAAGGGGATAGGCGGGGAGAGGTGGAAGAGTGGGTAGAGGGAGCAGTAAGTGCGGGACGGGGGAATGGAGGGAAAGAAGGGGATGGACGGGGAGAGGTGAAAGTGGGAGGAAGAGGGAGCAGTAAGAGTGGGACGGGGGAATGGGGGGAAAAGGGGATGGACGGGGAAAGAGGTAAAAGAGCGGGGTAGAGGAAGCAGAAGAAAGCGGGCGGGGGAAGTACGAGGTAATAATAAGATAGGTCGAGGGAGCAGAAAGAGCGGGACGAAGGAATGGATGGAAAGAAGAGGATGGACGGGGAGAAAGGTGAAAGAGGTGGTAGAGAGAGCAGAAAGAGCTGGACGGGGGAATGGAGGGAAAGAAGAGGATGGACGGGGAGAGAGGTGAAAGGGGGTAGAGGGAGCAGAAAGAGCGGGACGGGGGAATGGAGGGAAAGAAGGGGATAGACGGGGAGAGGTGAAAGAGGGGGTTAGAGGGAGCAGTAAGTGCAGGACGGGGGAATGGAGGGAAAGAAGAGGATGCACGGGGAGAGAGGTGAAAGAGGTCGGTAGAGGGAGCAGAAGAAAGCGGGCGGAGGAAGTACGAAAGAAATAATAAGATTGGTAGAGGGAGCAGAAAGAGCGGGACGGGGGAATGGAGGGAAAGAAGGGATGGACGGGGAGAGAGGTATGAGGGGGTAGATAGACCAGAAAGAGCGGGACGCGGGAATGGAGTGAAAGAAGTGGATGGATGGGGAGAGAGGTGAAAAAGTGGGGTAGAGAGCAGAAAGAGCTGACCGGGGTAATGGAGGGAAAGAAGGGGATGGACGGCGAGTGAGGTGAAAGAGGGGTGTAGAGGGAGCAGAAAGAGCGGGCCGGGGGAATGGAGGGAAAGAAGGGGACGGACGGGGAGATACGTGAAAGAAGGAGTGAGGGAGCAGAAAGAGCGGTACGGGGGAATGGAGGGAAAGACGGGGATGGACGGGGAGAGAGGTGAAAGAGGGAGGAAGAGGGAGCAGAAAAAGCGGGACGGGGGAATGGAGGGAAAGAAGGGGTTAGACAGCAAGAAAGGCTTGTCGGTACTTGGTGGAGACGATGTAGTTGCGGTAAGAGGAGGAATTGGTGTAGCACGGAAGGGCAGAATGGTGGGCAGGGAATCTGGAAGGATCGAGGAGTGAGAGTGAAGGGCAGACTGGGGATAGTCATTTGGTTCACGTCGCCTCCACTGGCTATTGACAGAGACCCCGGATCTTTTCAGGAATATGCGGGAACAAAAGTGGCGACTTCTCGCAGATGAAACGCTGATCAAGATCGCAAGGGTAATTCTTTTTGTCTGAAGTCAGATCACACTGACTGCAAGGGGGCGCTCCAGAGGACACCCTGTACAGGAGACCGGAGCTCACATTCCTGTTCAAGAGGGAAAACAATTTCAACAGAGATAAAACAGCTCCAGCAGAGGACTCGAGCCCAGACCGTCCCCAAGCTAATCCCATGATTTTTTTGTCTCCTAACAGACTGTGTTAGTCCGCAAACTCATCCCACGCAACCGCTTTCCCCCACGGCCCGGAGCCGGTATCCAGACAGATACCACGGTCCCAATGTCTACGCACAATCATGTGTCAGTTCCCAACTAAGGCACTGACCCAATGTCTCCCCACAGCCACGTATCCCCCAAACTAATCCCACAGAACCGCTTCCTCAACACAGTCCTCTGTCAGTACCCAGGCGAATCGAACATGCCCACCCTCTCCCCTCTGACCTGTTTCAGTCCCCGAACAACCCCCACTCTTCCACCGTCTAATCCACCTGCCCAGCTCTGTTCCCTCAGATCTACGTCATTTAGCAAACGAATCACACTGTTTCTCACTCTCCTCACAGCCCGGAGACTACCTCCGAACTAATCACATTAACCCATCGTGTGCCCATCGCCCTGTACTTGTCTCCAAACTAATACAGTTCGACTACTCTCGCCCCTCAGATCTACGTCAGTCAATAAACTAATCCGGCTGTTGCTCCCTCGCCACACAGCCCGGCGATTATCTCCGAAATGATCCCACTGAACAGCGCTCTCCCACCGACATAGGTCATACAAAAATAATCCCTGTGTACTGAACTGTCCCCGCTGCCCCATGCCAGTTTCCGAAATAATCCCACTGCCCTGTCCTTCCCCGGCATACACGTGTCAGCCCCAAAATGTTCCCACTGTATCACCCTACACTCTACCCGCGTACAGTCTACAGACAAATCACAATGCCCCTCCCTTTTCCCACCAAACTACTTCAGTCCGTAAACGAATCCCATATAATCCCATCAGCACTATCTGAATACTCAACTCTCACCCCACACATCAGTCCAAATCTTACCCGTCTTCGCATTTTCCAATCCAGTACTCAAGGTTGCTGTACACAAGATTGTTGGATACAAAGCTCTGAGAAATTAAATTTATTTGATTAATGCCAAGAATCGAAATCTATGCACGGAACTTCTCTCAGATGACTACAAAAGGAATCTGTGATGGGACGGTGTGAAGGGAGCTTCAATCTGTGCCTGACCCCGGGAGTATGTGATGGGACGGTGCGGAGTGAGATTTACTTTGTGCCAGACCCCGGGAATGCGTAACGTCACGGCATGGAGGGAGAACCGCTCTGTCTGAACCCGGGTGTGTGTGAAGGGATGATGTGGAGGGAGATTCACTCTGTGTCAGAACCCGTGAGTGTATGCTCGGAGAGTATGTTGTGTGTTCAATCTGTACCTGAATCCGCGAGTGTGTGATGATTCCTGTGATATTGTGGGATCTTCCCGTGCTGTGACACATACCGCTTCATCCCTTGAATTGATTTCCAGCAGGCTTGAATCAAGGCTTGAACATTCTTGTATCGCTCTGGAGAAATCTGTTTGAAGCGTGGAGACGTAATAACACCGGTTATTATTCCCGATCCAATTCTTGGAACAGTTTTGCTCTGGAAATCACAAACAAGGAACAGTGAGACACAGACTGAATCTCCCTGCACCCTTTCCCATCACACACACCCGGGGCGACGCACATACTGAATTTCACGCCACGCGGTCCCATCACGTTCACCTGAGGTCAGTCACAAAGGGAATTTTTCCGCCCCCAACATCGTCTCATCGCACATTAACAGGATAAGGCACAATGAATCCCTCCCCAAACCATCCATCACACACTCCTGGAGACAAGACACAGAGTGAATCTCGTACCACATTGTCCTATCGCACAAGCCCGGGGAGAGAAACAGAATGAAGTTCCCTCCACAACGTCCTGTCACAGATTCACAGGATCAGGCAGAGAGTGAAGTTCCCTCTACGTCATCTATCACAGACTCTCCAGTCAGGCACAGATTCAGGCTTCCTCTACCCCATCCCCGATACACTCACGGAGTCAAACACAAAGTGAGGCTCGTTCCACAGCAACCCATCACACACCCGGTGTGTCAGAAACAGAGCGATGCTCCCCCCACACCGTCCCAACAGTCTCTGGTTTGGACCATGAATTAAGCTCCCTCCAAACTCTCCGATCGTGCACCCCCGGTGTCTCTCTCTCTCTCTCTCTCTCTCTCTCTCTCTCTCTCTCTCTCTCTCTCTCTCTCTCTCTCTCTCTCTCTCTCTCTCTCTCTCTCTCTCTCTCTCTCTCTCTCTCTCTCTCTCTCTCTCTCTCTCTCTCCCTCCCTCCCTTCCACAGAGTCCCATCACACGTTCGCGGAGTGAGACACAGAGTTCGGCTACTGTGACAGTGTCCAATCGCAAACTCCTGGGATCAGTCACAGTGTAGTTCCTTAAGCACCGTCCGATTACTGACACCCGAAGGAAGCCATGGAGTGAAGCTCTTTCTCACTCTCCAATGGCACAGGCGCTGGGTCGAAAACAGTGTACACCGTTCGCACGGTCTCATCACACTCTCTCGGGATCAGACAGAGTGAATCTCCCTCTACAGCGTCCCATCATGCACTCCCAACATCAGACACTCAATGAAACTTCCTCGGCACCCTCCCATCACAGGCACCCGGAGACAGTTATGGAGTGAAAGTCCCTCCAGTCTATTCACTCACACTTCCTGACGGGGCAGACAGTAATTTGGGTTCCATCCAAAATGTCCCGTCGCACACTTTCGGAGATGGAGGAAGAACGAAAATCTTGTCTCACGGTTCCTTCATACTCTCCCGGTGTCAGACACAGAGTAATGCTCCTTCCACACTGTCCCATCACACACGACCCTAACCCTAACCCACACTATCTCACACTCCTCGGGTGAGGCATGGTGTGAAGCTCCATGTACACTCTCCCATCACACAGTCCTGCGGACAATCACAAAGTGAACCTCCCTCCACACTACCCCGATTCACCCACCCGATCAGATAGGAAATTAAACACACACTGCACCATCCCGCCGCACACTCCCGGGGTCAGACACAGTGTGATGCTCCTTCTATGCGGTGTCACCACACAATACAGGGGTCGAAAAACGGGAGCGTCTCCATCCGCACCGTCCTATCACACACCCCCTGGTAACAGACACAGAGCGGAACACCATCCAGACACGCATCACCGTTCCCGGCGCCAGACACACACGTGACCCCCCCCGCCTCCAAAATCAGTGAGAACCCATCCCCCGCCATAGCTTTCCATCACACGCACACTGTGTGAAACACAGAGTCCCATCATACACACGGGGAGAGACACAGTTTTAAGCTCCCTGCACACCGTCCGATCACACGCTCACACTGTCAGTCGCAGACTGAGACTCTCTCTCCAGGAACCCATCACACACTCCAAGGGTCAGACGTGGAGTGAGGCTCCCTGCACACTGTCTTTCATACACCCCCGGGGTCAGACGTGGAGTGAAGCTCCCTGCACATTGTCCCATCACACATATCCGGAGTAAGACACACAGTTTGCTCCCTCTACAAAGCCTCGTCACTCACTGTCTGTGTCAGACACAGAGTGAATCTCTCTCTCCATGGCCTCATCGCACATTCCAGTGGTGAGACGTGGAGTGAAATCGGACTCTTCCGTTGTCAGATTCTGGGTATTACTCCTTCCACACCGTCTCATCACACAGTCCCAGCGTCAACCACAGAGTGAATTTCACCCGACACCGCCCCTCACGCATTCCCCACGTCAGAGATCAGAATTAAGATCTCTCCACAAAGTCCAGTCACACAAAGCCTTGGTCAGACACAGTGTGAATCTCCCTCCTTACGTCCCCTTACGTCCATCTGCACTCTCCCATCACACAGCCCTGGAATCAAATAGCGTCCCTCTCTCTCCACGATCCCACCACACAATCCTGAATTCGGACACAGAGTAAGGCCCCCGCTGCAACGTCCCGTCACGCACTCCCGGACTCAGAGTGAAGCTCTCTCTCCACTGGGGATAACGCACTTCAGGGGTCAGACATGGGGTGAATTTCTCTATGCACGGTTCGATCACACAATCCCGTTGTCAGACACAGAGTGAAGCTGGATCCATACTGTCCCGTCAGACATTCCCAGAGTAAGACATAGAGTGAGTCACCGTCCATACCATAACCATGCACTTCCGATGTCAAGCATAGACTGACGCGTCTTCTCTCCATACCTGCCCTGTGATGAGGAGCGGGTGAAAGAGGGGGATGATGTCTCACCTATTCTGTTTGTCAACAATTCACAGATTCGATCCTTGGTTTCATTGACAGATCTGCACTTCGTTTCCATCTCAGTGAACCGGTGACGGAGATCGCTCTGCATTCCTTTAAGAAGGGACAGATTACAGTTGAGTGCAGAAAGCTTGGATTGCAGGGTTGAGTTCAACTCATGGTAGTTTCGGTCGGAGGTGACCTTAGAATGAAGAATCTGCGATACTGAGAGAGATGTTGAAGGATGTTTAGCGTTTACAGTGACACGTGAGTCAGCATCGCGCTACCGCACGGGTCTCAGAGAGTTTTATGTCAGTGTGACGGTGAAGGGTGTCCCAGTAAAGGAGGAGAAAATGGCGGCGCGACGCAGCGCGCGCGGCCTCTCTGGAGATGGATATCTGTTACTTGTTAAGTAGGGATCCGAGCACAATCCTGATTTGATGGAGACAGACGTGAGAGCGTGGAGGAACATCTGGAGAATCTTCTGAAATGCCCGCTTCGCTGCCGCTGCTACCGTGCGGTCCGGAATCTCCGGAGGAGAAGGCCTCCGAGACCTCGGCTTTGCTTGTTTCGGCGGCCGGGACGAGGTCGACAGTGAATGTCGTGTGGGTGTCAGGACGAGCTTTGACTGTGTTACGATTCAGGCCGTGTTTTTATCACGGTTAGGGGTGTGTCCGTGTTATGGTGATGGGTTTTAATCGGTGTTACGGTCAGGGCCGTGTCGGTGTCGCTGTGGTGTTTTACAATAACAGTTTATTCCACTCTCTTTATTTACGGTCTGACTCCACACGGAGCCGGTTCCACTCACCATGGATCGAGAGACCGGCCACTATCACGATGAGGGCGGATGTAACTAGGCAGAGTAGGCAGATCAGACGGTACGGTCTATTTCCGATCTTCACTTTCGACTCCCGTTCTTGCGCCGCTGTGGAGAGACCATACGACCATAAGATCACAATAAATATTTAATAACACCATAGGAACTACTTAATGAATACTTTACTTCAATATCTTAGTGATTGTAGTGATGTCTTGCAGCAAACTGAAAAGTATGAGCATGTAGATGTTACGAAAGAGGATGTAATGGAGCTTTTGGAAAGTATCAAATCGGATAGGTCGCCGGTACCGGACACAATATACCCCAGGATACCGCGGAAGCCGAGTCAAGAGATTGCTGAGACACTGGTGATGATCTTTGCATTATCAATGGAGACGTGGGAGGTTCCGCAAGATTGGAGGGTTGTGGATGTTGCTCCTTTATTCAGGAAAGGGAGAAGAGAGAGCCCAGGAAATTATAGACCAGTGAGTCCTACCTCAGCGGTTGGTAAATTGATGGAGAAGATCCTGAGAGGCAGGATTTATGAACATTTGGAGAGGCATAATATGTTTAGGAGTTGTCAGCGTGGCTTTGTAAAGGGCACATCGTTCCTTACGAGACTGATTGCATTTTTGTGGGGATGTGACTAAACACATTGATAAGGAAGAGCAGTTGATGAAGTGTATATGGATTTCAGCAAAGCATTTTATAAGGTGTCCCATGCAAGGCTTACTGATAAAGCAAGGAGGAATGGGATCCAAGTGGATATTGCTTTGTGGATCCACCACTGGCTTGCCACAGAATGCAAAGTGTGATTGTAGACGGATCATATTCTGCATGGAAATCGGTCACCAGTAGAGTGCATCAGGGATCTGTTCTGAGACCCTTATTCTTCGTGACATTTATAAATGAACTGGATGAAGACCTGGAGGGATGGGTTCGTACATTTGCTGATGACACATTGTTTCAGTTTTTGTGGATAGTTGTCAGAAGTTACAGCGGGGCGTTGATAGGATGCATTACCGGCTGAGAATTGGCAGATGGAGTTCAACCCAGTTAAGTGTGAAGTGATTCATTTTGGTAGGTCAAATACGATGGCAGGATATAGTATTAATGGTTAGACTCTTGGCAGTGTTGAGGATCAGAGCGATCTTAGGGTCCGAGTCCACAGTTCGCTCAAAGCAGCTGCGCATGTTGACTCTGTGGTTAAGAATGCGTATGGTATATTGGCCTTCATCAATCTTGGATTTGCATTTAGGAGCCGAGAGGTAATGTTGCAGCCATATGGGACCCTGGTCAGATCCCACCTGGAGAACTGTGCACAGTTCTGGTCGACTCACTATAGGAAAGACGTGGAATCCATAGAAAGGGTGCAGAGGAGATTGACAAGAATGTTTTCTGGAATTCAGAGCATGACTTGTGAGAATAGGTTGGGTGAACTCAGACTTCTTTCCTTGGAGCGACGGAGGACGAGAGGTGACCTGATAGAGGTGTACAAGATAATGAGAGGCATTGATCGTGCGGACAGTCAGAGGCTTTTTCCCAGGACTGAAATCGCTGGCACGAGAGGACAGGATTTTAAGGTGCTTGGAAGTAAGTACAGAGGAGCTGTCAGGGGTAAGTTTTTTTTTTACTCAGAGAGTGGTCAGTGCATGTAATAGGCTGCAGGTAGCGGTGTTGGAGGCGGAACCGAAAGGGTCTTTCATGGGACACCTGGATGACTACAGGGAGCTTCGAAAAATAGATGGCTATGGATAAATCCTAGGTAGTTCTGAGATAGGGACATGTTCGTTAACAAGGTCTCAGATGGTGTACTGTTCTGGAAGATGATTGTACAGGAGTCGGGAGATCACGTTGCAGATGTACAGTGACTCCACTCTTGTTCAGTGTCGGTCGCCCTGATATAGGAAAGGCCACTGTGCTGGAAGGTTGACGAGCATGTTGGACTCGGGGGACTGAGGCATGGAGGGATGTCGAGCAGGTCGGGACTTTATTCCTTGGAGCGCAGGGGCGACCTTTCAGAATTGTATAAAACCACGAGGGGGGCAGGCAGGGTGAATGAGCACAGACGTTCCTCAGGTCCGCGGTATCGGGAACCATAGGGTACAGGATTGGTGTGAGAGTCGATGGCGTGGAGGGTGGGAAATGAGTGAGGGAGGGGTGTTAGAGTGGGAGGTGGTAGACCGAGATGAGAGGGGATAAAGAGAACGAGAGAGGGGGAGAATAGGGGTGGAGATAGGGACGGAGGGCGATGCGTGGAGAGATGGGGAGAAAGAAGGGCATAAATGGGGAAACGTTTGTAGGAGATTAGTTGGGGAGAATCGGGAACCGAGTAGAGGAGGCGACTAAGTTAGGAAAGGGGCAGAGAGAGAGGGGTGGGTAGTGTGGGAAGATGGGGGAGTGAGAGTAGAGCAGAGAGAATGAGCAGAACGAGTATGTTGCCGGATTGGAGTGAGGAACTTATGGGTAGAGGTCGGGCAGGTTGTGACTTTATTCCTTGGAGGGTAAGGGTGACCACACAGAGACGTATAAAATAAAGAGCAGTGAGGGCGTACAGTTATTTTCCGTAGACTTAGAGAATCGTGGACAAGAGCGCACAAGTCAAAGGGGAGACGGGAAAGAGATTTAATTCGGGCCCGTCTGACGACCTTTCATTTCCCAGATGGTGGTCAGCCTATGGGACGAGCTGAGAAAAGAACTGGCATAAGCAGAAACTTGGACACATGGGAGCATGACACTGACCGCTACAATATGACGTAATCGCTATGGACTCTGCAGCGGTTGACAACTCGCCGGGTCCCGAGGAAATGGGAGGATCTTCGACCTCATCGACGCGGGGTTTCTTTTTCCGAAAGTTCAGCTCTGAGTAGGTGGATTTCAGACCTTCTGGGAGACAGGCAGATTAGGAAGAGAGTGAGTGCCGTAGGGAATGGGGGAGAGTATCGGAGAGAGACAGATGACAGAGAGAGTGGTAAGTGAAGGGAGAGGGGGTGTGAGACAACAAAGAGAGAGAGAGTACGGGAGAACAGGGAGAGAGAGAGAGAGAGAGAGAGAGAGAGAGAGAGGACAGAGACTTGGAGACAGAGAAGGCGAAAACGATGGACAACGAGGCGAGAGTGCGATGTGGGCATTGGGCAGGAAAATGCGAGACAAAGAACGGGTAGAGAAAGGGGAGAGGGGACATATTGTGTTGGGAAGAGTAGAGAGATAGGTGTGAGAGTTGAATAGAGGGGAATGAGAAAGGAGAATGATGGAAGCTGGAAGTGGGAGAGGGATGGGGAGGCGAGAAGGGGGAATGATGGAGGCTGGAAGTGGGAGAGGGATGGGGAGGCGAGAAGAAAAGAATTTCAATGAGGGGGAACAAAGACGGTGGGAGGGCGTCGGGGAACGGGAGAGAGGGTCGGATAGAAAGGGAAGGCATGGCGGGGAGAGGAGTTAAAATGGGCGGGGTTGACGGGCGTATGGGTGAGCAGAGAAAGAGCGACATAGTACAAAAGGGAGATCGAGAGCGGTATAAATGGTGACTGCGATAGAAGAGAGACCGGAGAGAGACGGGGCAATGAGACAGGGCGAAGAGAAGGGGACAGCGGGACACAATAGGGGAGGTAGAGTGAGGGAGAGACAGGCGAGGGAGGGAGAGAGGAAACGGGGTGAGAGAAGGGAAAGAGGGAAAGGAGAATGTGGTTACAAAGGGAGAGATGGGTTACGGTTTTATACCGCGCTCCTTCTCAGCGTCACTCCCACAGTCCTCCCTCCTCACCACAACGACACGGAAATAACACATATCCACCACCCCCGCCCCAGACCGCTTGCTGCTCATTGTCCCTTCCTCCACATGCCCCATACCATGCTATCTTCCCGACAACACTCCTCCCACACTACGTCCGACGGCGCTACCTCTAATCCGTCCCTCCCAGGGCGCAACACTCCGCACTGATAATCAAAGAGAGTTACCCGCTCTTCGCCTCTCTCACGACTTCACTCCGTGTTATTCTGAAACAGGGGATCATTAGGGTCAACTGTACGTTTGCTCCGAGATCTCTGGACAGGATTGGTAACGTCACCGAAACAGAGACAATCTAACAAAGATGAAACTGACCTCGATCTGTCCGGACCCGGGGCGCCGAGGGAGTCTTGAAATTAACTTCCACGTACGATACAACAGGTTCAGCTGGGGACAGACGATTGAGAGTCACACACAGGGTGAATCTCCTTCAACACTGTCCCATCACACTCTGCCGGGTTCAGACACACAGTGATTATTCCTGTACACGGTCCCATCAAACACTCCCGGGGTCAGACACAGAGTGAATCTCCCTCCACGCCGTCCCATCACACACTCCCGGGGTCAGACACAGAGTGATTATTCCTCTACACGGTCCCATCAAACACTCCCGGCGTCAGACACAGAGTGAATCTCCCTCCACACCGTCCCATCACACACTCCCGTTTTCAGACACAGAGTGATTATTCTTCTCCACGGTCCCATCAAACACTCCCGGTGTCAGACACAGAGTGATTATTGCTCTACACGGTCCGATCTCACACTCCCGGGGTCAGACACAGAGTGAATGTTCCTCTACACCGCCCATCACACACTCCCTGGGTCAGACACAGAGTGAATCTCCCTCCACACCGTACCAACACACACTCCAGGGTCAGACACAGACTGATTATTCCTCTACACGGTCCCATCACACACTCCCGGGGTCAGACACAGACTGAATCTCCCTCCACACCGTCCCATCATACAATCCCGGGGTCAGACACAGAGTGATTATTCCTCTACACGGTCCAATCAAACACTCCCGGGGTCAGCCGCAGAGTGATTATCCCTCTACACCGCCCATCACACTCTCCCGGGGTCAGACACAGAGTGAATCTCCCTCCACACCGTCCCATCACACACTCCCGTGGTCAGACACAGTGTGATTATTCCTCTACACGGTCCCGTCAAAAACTCCCGGGGTCAGACACAGAGTGATTAATACTCTACACCGACGCATCAAACACTCCGTGGTCAAACACAGAGTGATTATTCCTCTACACGGTCCCATCAAACACTCCCGGGGTCAGAATCAGGGTGAATCTCCCTCCACACCGTCCCATCACACACTCCCGTGGTCAGACACAGAGTGATTATTGATCTACACGGTCCCATCAAACACTCCGCGGGTCAGACACAGAGAGATTATTCCTCTACACGGTACCATCAAACACTCCCGGGGTCAGACACAGAGAGATTATTCCTCTACCCGGTCCCATCAAACACTCCCGGGGTCAGCCACAGAGTGATTATTCCTCTACACCGCCCATCACACTCTCCCGGGGTCAGACACAGAGTGAATCTCCCTCCACACCGTCCCATGACACACTCCCGTGGTCAGACACAGAGTGATTTTTCCTCTACACCTTCCAATCAAACACTCCCGGGGTCAGACACAGAGTGAATCTCCCTCCACACCGTCCCATCACACACTCCCGTGGTCAGACACAGTGTGATTATTCCTCTACACGGTCCCATCAAACACTCCCGGGGTCAGACACACACTGAATCTCCCTTCACACAGACCCATCACACTCTCCCAGGGTCAGACACAGACTGATTATTCCTCTACACGGTCCCATCAAACAATCCCGGCGTCAGACACAGAGTGAATCTCCCTCCACACCCTCCCATCACACATTCCCGTTTTCAGACACAGAGTGATTATTCCTCTACACGGTCCAATCAAACACTCCCGGGGTCAGACACAGACTGAATCTCCCTCCACACCGTCCCATCACACACTCCCGTGGTCAAACACAGAGTGATTATTCCTCTACATGGTTCCATCAAACAATCCCGGGGTCAGACACAGGGTGAATCTCCCTCCACACTGTCCCATCACACACTCCCAGGGTCAGACACAGAGGGATTATTCCACTACACGGTCCCATCAAACACTCCCGGGGTCAGACACAGAGTGAACCTCCCTCCACACCGTCCCATCACACTCTCCCGGGGTCAGACACAGAGAGATTATTCCTCTACACGGTAGCATCAAACACTCCCGGCGTCAGACACAGAGAGATTATTCCTCTACACGGTCCCATCAAACAATCCCGGTGTCAGACACAGAGTCATTATTCCTCTACAAGGTCTAAACAAACTCTCCCGGTGTCAGACACAGTGTGATTATTGCTCTACATGGTCCCATCTCACACTCCCGGGGTCAGACACAGAGTGAATGTTCCACTACACCGCCCATCACACTCTCCCGGGGTCAGACACAGTGTGAATCTCCCTCCACGCCGTCCCATCACACACTCCCGTGGTCAGACACAGAGTGATTATTCCTCTACACGGTCCCATCAAACACTCCCGGGGTCAGACATAGACTGAATCGCCCTCCACACTGTCCCATCACACACTCCCGTGGTCAGACACAGAGTGATTAATACTCTACACCGACGCATCACACACTCCCGTGGTCAGACACAGAGTGATTATTCCTCTACACTGTTCCATCAAACACTCCCGGGGTCAGAATCAGGGTGAATCTCCCTCCAGACCGTCCCATCACACACTCCCGGGGTCAGATACAGAGTGATTATTGATCTACACGGTCCCATCAAACACTCCCGGGGTCAGACACAGAGAGATTATTCCTCTACACGGTACCATCAAACACTCCCGGGGTCAGACACAGAGAGATTATTCCTCTACCCGGTCCCATCAAACACTCCTGGGGTCAGCCACAGAGTGATTATTCCACTACACCGCCCATCACACTCTCCCGGGGTCAGACACAGAGCGATTGTTCCTCTACACGGTCCAATCAAACACTCCCGGGGTCAGACACAGAGTGATTATTCCTCTACCCGGTCCCATCAAACACTCCTGGGGTCAGCCACAGAGTGATTATTCCTCTACACCGCCCATCACACTCTCCCGGGGTCAGACACAGAGCGATTGTTCCTCTACACGGTCCAATCAAACACTCCCGGGGTCAGACACAGAGTGAATCTCCCTCCACACCGTCCCATCACACACTCCCGTGGTCAGACACAGTGTGATTATTCCTCTACACGGTTTCATCAAACACCCCCGGTGTCAGACACAGACTGAATCTCCCTCCACACCGTCCCATCACACACTCCCGTGGTCAAACACAGAGTGATTATTCCTCTACATGGTTCCATCAAACACTCCCGGGGTCAGACACAGGGTGAATCTCCCTCCACACAGTCCCATCACACACTCCCAGGGTCAGACACAGTGTGATTATTCCTCTACACGGTCCCATCAAACACTCCCGGGGTCAGACACAGACTGAATCTCCCTTCACACAGACCCATCACACTCTCCCAGGGTCAGACACAGACTGATTATTCCTCTACACGGTCCCATCAAACAATCCCGGCGTCAGACACAGAGTGAATCTCCCTCCACACCCTCCCATCACACACTCCCGTTTTCAGACACAGAGTGATTATTCCTCTACACGGTCCCATCAAACACTCCCGGGGTCAGACACAGACTGAATCTCCCTCCACACCGTCCCATCACACACTCCCGTGGTCAAACACAGAGTGATTATTCCTCTACATGGTTCCATCAAACACTCCCGGGGTCAGACACAGGGTGAATCTCCCTCCACACTGTCCCATCACACACTCCCAGGGTCAGACACAGAGGGATTATTCCACTACACGGTCCCATCAAACACTCCCAGGGTCAGACACAGAGTGAATCTCCCTCCACACCGTCCCATCACACTCTCCCGGGGTCAGACACAGAGAGATTATTCCTCTACACGGTAGCATCAAACACTCCCGGCGTCAGACACAGAGAGATTATTCCTCTACACGGTCCCATCAAACAATCCCGGTGTCAGACACAGAGTCATTATTCCTCTACAAGGTCTAAACAAACTCTCCCGGTGTCAGACACAGTGTGATTATTGCTCTACATGGTCCCATCTCACACTCCCGGGGTCAGACACAGAGTGAATGTTCCACTACACCGCCCATCACACTCTCCCGGGGTCAGACACAGAGTGATTATTCCTCTACACGGTCCCATCAAACACTCCCGGGGTCAGACATAGACTGAATCGCCCTCCACACCGTCCCATCACACACTCCCGTGGTCAGACACAGAGTGATTAATACTCTACACCGACGCATCACACACTCATGTGGTCAGACACAGAGTGATTATTCCTCTACACTGTTCCATCAAACACTCCCGGGGTCAGAATCAGGGTGAATCTCCCTCCAGACCGTCCCATCACACACTCCCGGGGTCAGATACAGAGTGATTATTGATCTACACGGTCCCATCAAACCCTCCCGCGGTCAGACACAGAGAGATTATTCCTCTACACGGTACCATCAAACACTCCCGGGGTCAGACACAGAGAGATTATTCCTCTACCCGGTCCCATCAAACACTCCTGGGGTCAGCCACAGAGTGATTATTCCACTACACCGCCCATCACACTCTCCCGGGGTCAGACACAGAGCGATTGTTCCTCTACACGGTCCAATCAAACACTCCCGGGGTCAGACACAGAGGGAATCTCCCTCCACACCGTCCCATCACACACTCCCGTGGTCAGACACAGTGTGATTATTCCTCTACCCGGTCCCATCAAACACTCCCGGGTCAGACACAGAGTGAATCTCCCTCCACACCGTCCCATCACACACTCCCGTGGTCAGACACAGTGTGATTATTCCTCTACACGGTTTCATCAAACACTCCCGGGGTCAGACACAGACTGAATCTCCCTCCACACCGTCCCATCACACACTCCCTTGGTCAAACACAGAGTGATTATTCCTCTACATGGTTCCATCAAACACTCCCGGGGTCAGACACAGGGTGAATCTCCCTCCACACAGTCCCATCACACACTCCCGGGGTCAGACACAGAGAGATTATTCCTCTACACAGCACCATCAAACACTCCCGGGGTCAGACACAGAGAGATTATTCCTCTACACGGTCCCATCAAACAATCCCGGTGTCAGACACAGAGTCATTATTCCTCTACAAGGTCTCATCAAACTCTTCCGTGGACAGACACAGAGAGATTATTCCTCTACACGGTACCATCACACTCTCCCGGTGTCAGACACAGGGTAAATCTCCTTCAACACCGTCCCATCACACACTCGCGTGGTCAGACACAATGTGATTATTCCTCTACACCGTCCCATCAAACACTCCCGGGGTCAGACACAGACTGAATCTCCCTCCACACCGTCCCATCACACACTCCCGTGGTCAAACACAGAGTGATTATTCCTCTACATGGTTCCATCAAACACTCCCGGGGACAGACACAGAGAGATTATTCCTCTACACGGTACCATCAAACACTCCCGGGGTCAGACACAGAGAGATTATTCCTCTACACGGTCCCATCAAACAATCCCGGTGTCAGACACAAAGTCATTATTCCTCTACAAGGTCTCATCAAACTCTTCCGTGGTCAGACACAGAGAGATTATTCCTCTACACGGTACCATCACACTCTCCCGGTGTCAGACACAGAGTCATTATTCCTCTACAAGGTCTAAACAAACTCTCCCGGTGTCAGACACTGAGTGATTATTGCTCTACACGGTCCCATCTCACACTCCCGGGGTCAGACACAGAGTGAATGTTCCTCTACACCGCCCATCACACACACCCTGGGTCAGACACTGACTGATTATTCCTCTACATGGTCCCATCACACACTCCCGGAGTCAGACACAGACTGAATCTCCCTCCATACCGTCCCATCATACAATCCCGGGGTCAGACACAGAGTGATTATTCCTCTACACCGTCCAATCAAACACTCCCGGGGTCAGCCGTAGAGTGATTATCCCTCGACACCGCCCATCACACTCTCCCGGGGTCAGACACAGTGTGAATCTCCCTCCACACCGTCCCATCACACACTCCCGTGGTCAGACACAGAGTGATTATTCCTCTACACGGTTCCATCACACACTCCCGGGGTCAGATACAGAGTGAATCTCCCTCCACACCGTCCCATCATACAATCCCGGGGTCAGACACAGAGTGATTATTCCTCTACACGGTCCCATCAAACACTCCTGGGGTCAGACATAGACTGAATCTCCCTCCACACCGTCCCATCACACACTCCCGTGGTCAGAGACAGAGTGATTAATACTCTACACCGACGCATCACACACTCCCGTGGTCAAACACAGAGTGATTATTCCTCTACACGGTTCCATCACACACTCCCGGGGTCAGATACAGAGTGATTATTCCTCTACACGGTCCCATCAAACACTCCTGGGGTCAGCCACAGAGAGATTATTCCTCTACACGGTACCATCAAACACTCCCGGTGTCAGACACAGAGAGATTATTCCTCTACCCGGTCCCATCAAACACTCCTGGGGTCAGCCACAGAGTGATTATTCCTCTACACCGCCCATCACACTCTCCCGGGGTCAGACACAGAGCGATTGTTCCTCTACACGGTCCAATCAAACACTCCCGGGTCAGACACAGAGTGAATCTCCCTCCACACCGTCCCATCACACACTCCCGTGGTCAGACACAGTGTGATTATTCCTCTACACGGTTTCATCAAACACCCCCGCGGTCAGACACAGACTGAATCTCCCTCCACACCGTCCCATCACACACTCCCGTGGTCAAACACAGAGTGATTATTCCTCTACATGGTTCCATCAAACACTCCCGGGGTCAGACACAGGGTGAATCTCCCTCCACACTGTCCCATCACACACTCCCAGGGTCAGACACAGAGGGATTATTCCACTACACGGTCCCATCAAACACTCCCAGGGTCAGACACAGAGTGAATCTCCCTCCACACCGTCCCATCACACTCTCCCGGGGTCAGACACAGAGAGATTATTCCTCTACACGGTAGCATCAAACACTCCCGGCGTCAGACACAGAGAGATTATTCCTCTACACGGTCCCATCAAACAATCCCGGTGTCAGACACAGAGTCATTATTCCTCTACAAGGTCTAAACAAACTCTCCCGGTGTCAGACACAGTGTGATTATTGCTCTACATGGTCCCATCTCACACTCCCGGGGTCAGACACAGAGTGAATGTTCCACTACACCGCCCATCACACTCTCCCGGGGTCAGACACAGTGTGAATCTCCCTCCACGCCGTCCCATCACACACTCCCGTGGTCAGACACAGAGTGATTATTCCTCTACACGGTCCCATCAAACACTCCCGGGGTCAGACATAGACTGAATCGCCCTCCACACCGTCCCATCACACACTCCCGTGGTCAGACACAGAGTGATTAATACTCTACACCGACGCATCACACACTCATGTGGTCAGACACAGAGTGATTATTCCTCTACACTGTTCCATCAAACACTCCCGGGGTCAGAATCAGGGTGAATCTCCCTCCAGACCGTCCCATCACACACTCCCGGGGTCAGATACAGAGTGATTATTGATCTACACGGTCCCATCAAACCCTCCCGCGGTCAGACACAGAGAGATTATTCCTCTACACGGTACCATCAAACACTCCCGGGGTCAGACACAGAGAGATTATTCCTCTACCCGGTCCCATCAAACACTCCTGGGGTCAGCCACAGAGTGATTATTCCACTACACCGCCCATCACACTCTCCCGGGGTCAGACACAGAGCGATTGTTCCTCTACACGGTCCAATCAAACACTCCCGGGGTCAGACACAGAGGGAATCTCCCTCCACACCGTCCCATCACACACTCCCGTGGTCAGACACAGTGTGATTATTCCTCTACCCGGTCCCATCAAACACTCCCGGGTCAGACACAGAGTGAATCTCCCTCCACACCGTCCCATCACACACTCCCGTGGTCAGACACAGTGTGATTATTCCTCTACACGGTTTCATCAAACACTCCCGGGGTCAGACACAGACTGAATCTCCCTCCACACCGTCCCATCACACACTCCCTTGGTCAAACACAGAGTGATTATTCCTCTACATGGTTCCATCAAACACTCCCGGGGTCAGACACAGGGTGAATCTCCCTCCACACAGTCCCATCACACACTCCCGGGGTCAGACACAGAGAGATTATTCCTCTACACAGCACCATCAAACACTCCCGGGGTCAGACACAGAGAGATTATTCCTCTACACGGTCCCATCAAACAATCCCGGTGTCAGACACAGAGTCATTATTCCTCTACAAGGTCTCATCAAACTCTTCCGTGGACAGACACAGAGAGATTATTCCTCTACACGGTACCATCACACTCTCCCGGTGTCAGACACAGGGTAAATCTCCTTCAACACCGTCCCATCACACACTCGCGTGGTCAGACACAATGTGATTATTCCTCTACACCGTCCCATCAAACACTCCCGGGGTCAGACACAGACTGAATCTCCCTCCACACCGTCCCATCACACACTCCCGTGGTCAAACACAGAGTGATTATTCCTCTACATGGTTCCATCAAACACTCCCGGGGACAGACACAGAGAGATTATTCCTCTACACGGTACCATCAAACACTCCCGGGGTCAGACACAGAGAGATTATTCCTCTACACGGTCCCATCAAACAATCCCGGTGTCAGACACAAAGTCATTATTCCTCTACAAGGTCTCATCAAACTCTTCCGTGGTCAGACACAGAGAGATTATTCCTCTACACGGTACCATCACACTCTCCCGGTGTCAGACACAGAGTCATTATTCCTCTACAAGGTCTAAACAAACTCTCCCGGTGTCAGACACTGAGTGATTATTGCTCTACACGGTCCCATCTCACACTCCCGGGGTCAGACACAGAGTGAATGTTCCTCTACACCGCCCATCACACACACCCTGGGTCAGACACTGACTGATTATTCCTCTACATGGTCCCATCACACACTCCCGGAGTCAGACACAGACTGAATCTCCCTCCATACCGTCCCATCATACAATCCCGGGGTCAGACACAGAGTGATTATTCCTCTACACCGTCCAATCAAACACTCCCGGGGTCAGCCGTAGAGTGATTATCCCTCGACACCGCCCATCACACTCTCCCGGGGTCAGACACAGTGTGAATCTCCCTCCACACCGTCCCATCACACACTCCCGTGGTCAGACACAGAGTGATTATTCCTCTACACGGTTCCATCACACACTCCCGGGGTCAGATACAGAGTGAATCTCCCTCCACACCGTCCCATCATACAATCCCGGGGTCAGACACAGAGTGATTATTCCTCTACACGGTCCCATCAAACACTCCTGGGGTCAGACATAGACTGAATCTCCCTCCACACCGTCCCATCACACACTCCCGTGGTCAGAGACAGAGTGATTAATACTCTACACCGACGCATCACACACTCCCGTGGTCAAACACAGAGTGATTATTCCTCTACACGGTTCCATCACACACTCCCGGGGTCAGATACAGAGTGATTATTCCTCTACACGGTCCCATCAAACACTCCTGGGGTCAGCCACAGAGAGATTAATCCTCTACACGGTACCATCAAACACTCCCGGTGTCAGACACAGAGAGATTATTCCTCTACCCGGTCCCATCAAACACTCCTGGGGTCAGCCACAGAGTGATTATTCCTCTACACCGCCCATCACACTCTCCCGGGGTCAGACACAGAGCGATTGTTCCTCTACACGGTCCAATCAAACACTCCCGGGTCAGACACAGAGTGAATCTCCCTCCACACCGTCCCATCACACACTCCCGTGGTCAGACACAGTGTGATTATTCCTCTACACGGTTTCATCAAACACCCCCGCGGTCAGACACAGACTGAATCTCCCTCCACACCGTCCCATCACACACTCCCGTGGTCAAACACAGAGTGATTATTCCTCTACATGGTTCCATCAAACACTCCCGGGGTCAGACACAGGGTGAATCTCCCTCCACACAGTCCCATCACATACTCCCAGGGTCAGACACAGAGGGATTATTCCTCTACACGGTCCCATCAAACACTCCCGGGGTCAGACACAGAGTGAATCTCCCTCCACACCGTCCCATCACACTCTCCCGGGGTCGGACACAGAGAGATTATTCCTCTACACGGTACCATCAAACACTCCCGGGTTCAGACACAGAGAGATTATTCCTCTACACGGTCCCATCAAACAATCCCGGTGTCAGACACAGAGTGAATGTTCCACTACACCGCCCATCACACTCTCCCGGGGTCAGACACAGTGTGAATCTCCCTCCACGCCGTCCCATCACACACTCCCGTGGTCAGACACAGAGTGATTATTCCTCTACACGGTCCCATCAAACACTCCCGGGGTCAGACATAGACTGAATCGCCCTCCACACCGTCCCATCACACACTCCCGTGGTCAGACACAGAGTGATTAATACTCTACACCGACGCATCACACACTCATGTGGTCAGACACAGAGTGATTATTCCTCTACACTGTTCCATCAAACACTCCCGGGGTCAGAATCAGGGTGAATCTCCCTCCAGACCGTCCCATCACACACTCCCGGGGTCAGATACAGAGTGATTATTGATCTACACGGTCCCATCAAACCCTCCCGGGGTCAGACACAGAGAGATTATTCCTCTACACGGTACCATCAAACACTCCTGGGGTCAGCCACAGAGTGATTATTCCACTACACCGCCCATCACACTCTCCCGGGGTCAGACACAGAGCGATTGTTCCTCTACACGGTCCAATCAAACACTCCCGGGGTCAGACACAGAGGGAATCTCCCTCCACACCGTCCCATCACACACTCCCGTGGTCAGACACAGTGTGATTATTCCTCTACCCGGTCCTATCAAACACTCCCGGGTCAGACACAGAGTGAATCTCCCTCCACACCGTCCCATCACACACTCCCGTGGTCAGACACAGTGTGATTATTCCTCTACACGGTTTCATCAAACACTCCCGGGGTCAGACACAGACTGAATCTCCCTCCACACCGTCCCATCACACACTCCCTTGGTCAAACACAGAGTGATTATTCCTCTACATGGTTCCATCAAACACTCCCGGGGTCAGACACAGGGTGAATCTCCCTCCACACAGTCCCATCACACACTCCCGGGGTCAGACACAGAGAGATTATTCCTCTACACAGCACCATCAAACACTCCCGGGGTCAGACACAGAGAGATTATTCCTCTACACGGTCCCATCAAACAATCCCGGTGTCAGACACAGAGTCATTATTCCTCTACAAGGTCTCATCAAACTCTTCCGTGGACAGACACAGAGAGATTATTCCTCTACACGGTACCATCACACTCTCCCGGTGTCAGACACAGGGTAAATCTCCTTCAACACCGTCCCATCACACACTCGCGTGGTCAGACACAATGTGATTATTCCTCTACACCGTCCCATCAAACACTCCCGGGGTCAGACACAGACTGAATCTCCCTCCACACCGTCCCATCACACACTCCCGTGGTCAAACACAGAGTGATTATTCCTCTACATGGTTCCATCAAACACTCCCGGGGACAGACACAGAGAGATTATTCCTCTACACGGTACCATCAAACACTCCCGGGGTCAGACACAGAGAGATTATTCCTCTACACGGTCCCATCAAACAATCCCGGTGTCAGACACAAAGTCATTATTCCTCTACAAGGTCTCATCAAACTCTTCCGTGGTCAGACACAGAGAGATTATTCCTCTACACGGTACCATCACACTCTCCCGGTGTCAGACACAGAGTCATTATTCCTCTACAAGGTCTAAACAAACTCTCCCGGTGTCAGACACTGAGTGATTATTGCTCTACACGGTCCCATCTCACACTCCCGGGGTCAGACACAGAGTGAATGTTCCTCTACACCGCCCATCACACACACCCTGGGTCAGACACTGACTGATTATTCCTCTACATGGTCCCATCACACACTCCCGGAGTCAGACACAGACTGAATCTCCCTCCATACCGTCCCATCATACAATCCCGGGGTCAGACACAGAGTGATTATTCCTCTACACCGTCCAATCAAACACTCCCGGGGTCAGCCGTAGAGTGATTATCCCTCGACACCGCCCATCACACTCTCCCGGGGTCAGACACAGTGTGAATCTCCCTCCACACCGTCCCATCACACACTCCCGTGGTCAGAAACAGAGTGATTATTCCTCTACACGGTTCCATCACACACTCCCGGGGTCAGATACAGAGTGAATCTCCCTCCTCACCGTCCCATCATACAATCCCGGGGTCAGACACAGAGTGATTATTCCTCTACACGGTCCCATCAAACACTCCTGGGGTCAGACATAGACTGAATCTCCCTCCACACCGTCCCATCACACACTCCCGTGGTCAGAGACAGAGTGATTAATACTCTACACCGACGCATCACACACTCCCGTGGTCAAACACAGAGTGATTATTCCTCTACACGGTTCCATCACACACTCCCGGGGTCAGATACAGAGTGATTATTCCTCTACACGGTCCCATCAAACACTCCTGGGGTCAGCCACAGAGAGATTATTCCTCTACACGGTACCATCAAACACTCCCGGTGTCAGACACAGAGAGATTATTCCTCTACCCGGTCCCATCAAACACTCCTGGGGTCAGCCACAGAGTGATTATTCCTCTACACCGCCCATCACACTCTCCCGGGGTCAGACACAGAGCGATTGTTCCTCTACACGGTCCAATCAAACACTCCCGGGTCAGACACAGAGTGAATCTCCCTCCACACCGTCCCATCACACACTCCCGTGGTCAGACACAGTGTGATTATTCCTCTACACGGTTTCATCAAACACCCCCGCGGTCAGACACAGACTGAATCTCCCTCCACACCGTCCCATCACACACTCCCGTGGTCAAACACAGAGTGATTATTCCTCTACATGGTTCCATCAAACACTCCCGGGGTCAGACACAGGGTGAATCTCCCTCCACACAGTCCCATCACATACTCCCAGGGTCAGACACAGAGGGATTATTCCTCTACACGGTCCCATCAAACACTCCCGGGGTCAGACACAGAGTGAATCTCCCTCCACACCGTCCCATCACACTCTCCCGGGGTCGGACACAGAGAGATTATTCCTCTACACGGTACCATCAAACACTCCCGGGTTCAGACACAGAGAGATTATTCCTCTACACCGTCCCATCAAACAATCCCGGTGTCAGACACAGAGTCATTATTCCTCTACAAGGTCTCATCAAACTCTTCCGTGGTCAGACACAGAGAGATTATTCCTCTACACGGTACCATCACACTCTCCCGGTGTCAGACACAGGGTGAATCTCCTTCCACACCGTCCCATCACACACTCCCGTGGTCAGACACAGAGTGATTAATACTCTACACCGACGCATCACACACTCCCGTGGTCAGACACAGAGTGATTATTCCTCTACACTGTTCCATCAAACACTCCCGGGGTCAGAATCAGGGTGAATCTCCCTCCAGACCGTCCCATCACACACTCCCGGGGTCAGATACAGAGTGATTATTGATCTACCCGGTACCATCAAACACTCCCGGGGTCAGACACAGAGAGATTATTCCTCTACCCGGTCCCATCAAACACTCCTGGGGTCAGCCACAGAGTGATTATTCCTCTACACCGCCCATCACACTCTCCCGGGGTCAGACACAGAGCGATTGTTCCTCTACACGGTCCAATCAAACACTCCCGGGGTCAGACACAGAGTGAATCTCCCTCCACACCGTCCCATCACACACTCCCGTGGTCAGACACAGTGTGATTATTCCTCTTCACGGTTTAATCAAACACCCCCGGGGTCAGACACAGACTGAATCTCCCTCCACACCGTCCCATCACACACTCTCGTGGTCAAACACAGAGTCATTATTCCTCTACATGGTTCCATCAAACACTCCCGGGGTCAGACACAGGGTGAATCTCCCTCCACACAGTCCCATCACACCCTCCCAGGGTGAGACACAGAGGGATTATTCCTCTACACGGTCCCATCAAACACTCCCGGGGTCAGACACAGAGTGAATCTCCCTCCACACCGTCCCATCACACTCTCCCGGGGTCAGACACAGAGAGATTATTCCTCTACACAGCACCATCATACACTCCCGGGGTCAGACACAGAGAGATTATTCCTCTACACGGTCCCATCAAACAATCCCGGTGTCAGACACAGAGTCATTATTCCTCTACAAGGTCTCATCAAACTCTTCCGTGGACAGACACAGAGAGATTATTCCTCTACACGGTACCATCACACTCTCCCGGTGTCAGACACAGGGTGAATCTCCTTCAACACCGTCCCATCACACACTCGCGTGGTCAGACACAATGTGATTATTCCTCTACACCGTCCCATCAAACACTCCCGGGGTCAGACACAGACTGAATCTCCCACACCGTCCCATCACACACTCCCGTGGTCAAACACAGAGTGATTATTCCTCTACATGGTTCCATCAAACACTCCCGGGGACAGACACAGAGGGATTATTCCTCTACACGGTCCCATTAAACACTCCCGGGGTCAGACACAGAGTGAATCTCCCTCCACACCGTCCCATCACACTCTCCCGGGGTCTGACACAGAGAGATTATTCCTCTACACGGTACCATCAAACACTCCCGGGGTCAGACACAGAGAGATTATTCCTCTACACGGTCCCATCAAACAATCCCGGTGTCAGACACAAAGTCATTATTCCTCTACAAGGTCTCATCAAACTCTTCCGTGGTCAGACACAGAGAGATTATTCCTCTACACGGTACCATCACACTCTCCCGGTGTCAGACACAGAGTCATTATTCCTCTACAAGGTCTAAACAAACTCTCCCGGTGTCAGACACTGAGTGATTATTGCTCTACACGGTCCCATCTCACACTCCCGGGGTCAGACACAGAGTGAATGTCCCTCCACACCGTCCCATCATACAATCCCGGGGTCAGACACAGAGTGATTATTCCTCTACACCGTCCAATCAAACACTCCCGGGGTCAGCCGTAGAGTGATTATCCCTCGACACCGCCCATCACACTCTCCCGGTGTCAGACACAGTGTGAATCTCCCTCCACACCGTCCCATCACACACTCCAGTGGTCAGACACAGAGTGATTATTCCTCTACACGGTCCCATCAAACACTCCCGGGGTCAGACATAGACTGAATCTCCCTCCACACCGTCCCATCACACACTCCCGTGGTCAGAGACAGAGTGATTAATACTCTACACCGACGCATCACACACTCCCGTGGTCAAACACAGAGTGATTATTGCTCTACACGGTTCCATCACACACTCCCGGGGTCAGATACAGAGTGATTATTGATCTACACGGTCCCATCAAACACTCCCTGGGTCAGACACAGAGAGATTATTCCTCTACTCGGTACCATCAAACACTCCCGGGGTCAGACACTGAGAGATTATTCCACTACCCGGTCCCATCAAACACTCCTGGGGTCAGCCACAGAGTGATTATTCCTCTACACCGCCCATCACACTCTCCCGGGGTCAGACACAGAGCGATTGTTCCTCTACACGGTCCAATCAAACACTCCCGGGTCAGACACAGAGTGAATCTCCCTCCACACCGTCCCTTCACACACTCCCGTGGTCAGACACAGTGTGATTATTCCTCTACACGGTTTCATCAAACACCCCCGGGGTCAGACACAGACTGAATCTCCCTCCACACCGTCCCTTCACACACTCCCGTGGTCAAACACAGAGTGATTATTCCTCTACATTGTTCCATCAAACACTCCCGGGGTCAGACACAGGGTGAATCTCCAACCACACAGTCCCATCACACAATCCCAGGGTCAGACACAGAGGGATTATTCCTCTACACGGTCCCATCAAACACTCCCGGGGTCAGACACAGAGTGAATCTCCCTCCACACCGTCCCATCACACTCTCCCGGGGTCAGACACAGAGAGATTATTCCTCTACACGGTCCCATCAAACAATCCCGGTGTCAGACACAGAGTAATTATTCCTCTACAAGGTCTCATCAAACTCTTCCGTGGTCAGACACAGAGAGATTATTCCTCTACACGGTACCATCACACTCTCCCGGTGTCAGACACAGTGCGAATCTCCTTCAACACCGTCCCATCACACACTCGCGTGGTCAGACACAGTGTGATTATTCCTCTACACGGTCCCATCAAACACTCCCGGGGTCAGACACAGACTGAATCTCCCTCCACACCGTCCCATCACACACTCCCGTGGTCAAACACAGAGTGATTATTCCTCTACATTGTTCCATCAAACACTCCCGGGGACAGACACAGAGAGATTATTCCTCTACACGGTCCCATCAAACAATCCCGGTGTCAGACAAAGTCATTATTCCTCTACAAGGTCTCATCAAACTCTTCCGTGGTCAGACACAGAGAGATTATTCCTCTACACGGTACCATCACACTCTCCCGGTGTCAGACACAGGGTGAATCTCCTTCAACACTGTCCGATCACACTCTGCCGGGGTCAGACACACAGTGATTATTCCTCTACACGGTCCCATCAAACACTCCCGGGGTCAGACACAGAGTGAATCTCCCTCCACGCCGTCCCATCACACACACCCGGGGTCAAACACAGAGTGATTATTCCTCTACATTGTTCCATCAAACACTCCCGGGGACAGACACAGAGGGATTATTCCTCTTCACGGTCCCATCAAACACTCCCGGGGTCAGACACAGAGTGAATCTCCCTCCACACCGTCCCATCACACTCTCCCGGGGTCTGACACAGAGAGATTATTCCTCTACACGGTACCATCAAACACTCCCGGGGTCAGACACAGAGAGATTATTCCTCTACACGGTCCCATCAAACAATCCCGGTGTCAGACACAAAGTCATTATTCCTCTACAAGGTCTCATCAAACTCTTCCGTGGTCAGACACAGAGAGATTATTCCTCTACACGGTACCATCACACTCTCCCGGTGTCAGACACAGGGTGAATCTCCTTCAACACTGTCCGATCACACTCTGCCGGGGTCAGACACACAGTGATTATTCCTCTACACGGTCCCATCAAACACTCCCGGGGTCAGACACAGAGTGAATCTCCCTCTACGCCGTCCCATCACACACACCCGGGGTCAGACACAGAGTGATTATTCCTCTACACGGTCCCAGCAAACATTCCCGGTGTCAGAGAAAGAGTGATTATTCCTCTACGCGGCCCCATCAAACTCTCCCGGGGTCAGACCCAGAGTGATTATTCCTCTACACGGTACCATCAAACACTCCCAGGGTCACACACAGAGTGATTATTCCTCTACACGGTCCCATCAAAAAATCCTGGGGTCAGACGCAGTGTGAATCTCCCTCACACCGTTCCATCACACACTCCCGTTGTCAGACACAGTGTGATTATTCCTCTACACGGTCCCATCACACACTCCCGGGGTCAGACACAGAGTAATTATTCCTCTACACCGTCCCATCAAACATTCCCGTTGTCAGACACGGTGTGATTATTCCTCTACATGGTGCCATCTCACACTCCCGGGGTCAGACACAGAGTGAATGTTCCTCTACACCGCCCATCACACACTCCCTGGGTCAGACACAGAGTGAATCTCCCTCCACACCGTACCAACACACACTCCCGGATTCAGACACAGACTGAATCTCCCTCACACCGTCCCAACACACACTCCCGGGGTAAGACACAGAATGATTAGTCCTCTACAAGGTCCCATCAAACACTACCGGGGACAGACACAGAGTGAATCTCAATTCACACCGTCCCATCAAACACTCCCGGGGTCAGACACAGAGTGAATCTCAATCCTCACCGTCCAATCACACACACCCGGGGTCAGACACAGAGAGATTATTCCTCTGCACGGTACCATCAAACACTCCCGGGGTCAGACACAGAGAGATTATTCCTCTACACGGTCCCATCAAACACTCCCGGTGTCAGACACAGAGTCATTATCCCTCTACAAGGTCACATCAAACACTTCCGTGGTCAGACACAGAGTGATTATTCCTCTACACGGCCCCATCAAACTCTCCCGGGTCAGACACAGACTGAATCTCCCTCCGCACCGTCCCATCATACAATCCCGGGTTCAGACACAGAGTGATTATTCCTCTACACGGTCCAATCAAACACTCCCGGGGTCAGCCGCAGAGTGATTATCCCTCTACACCGCCCATCACACTCTCCCGGGGTCAGACACAGAGTGAATCTCCCTCCACACCGTCCCATCACACACTCCCGTGGTCAGACACAGAGTGATTATTCCTCTACACGGTCCCATTAAACACTCCCGGGGTCAGACACAGAGTGAATCTCCCTCCACACCGTCCCATCACACACTCACGTGGTCAGACACTGAGTGATTATTCCTCTACACGGTCCCATCACACACTCCCGTGGTCAAACACAGAGTGATTATTCCTCTTCATAGTTCCATCAAACACTCCCGGGGTCAGACACAGTGTGAATCTCCCTCCACACAGTCCCATCACACACTCCCAGGGTCAGACACAGAGGGATTATTCCTCTACACGGTCCCATCACACACTCCCGTGGTCAGACACAGAGTGATTAATACTCTACACCGACGCATCACACACTCCCGTGGTCAAACACAGAGTGATTATTCCTCTACACGGTTCCATCAAACTCTCCCGGGGTCAGAATCAGGGTGACTCTCCCTCCACACCGTCCCATCACACACTCCCGGGGTCAGACACAGAGTGATTATTCCTCTACACGGACCCATCAAACACTCCCGGGGTCAGACACAGAGTGAATCTCAATCCTCACCGTCCAATCACACACACCCGGGGTCAGACACAGAGAGATTATTCCTCTACACGGTCCCATCAAACAATCCCGGTGTCAGACACAAAGTCATTATTCCTCTACAAGGTCTCATCAAACTCTTCCGTGGTCAGACACAGAGAGATTATTCCTCTACACGGTACCATCACACTCTCCCGGTGTCAGACACAGAGTCATTATTCCTCTACAAGGTCTAAACAAACTCTCCCGGTGTCAGACACTGAGTGATTATTGCTCTACACGGTCCCATCTCACACTCCCGGGGTCAGACACAGAGTGAATGTTCCTCTACACCGCCCATCACACACTCCCTGGGTCAGACACTGACTGATTATTCCTCTACATGGTCCCATCACACACTCCCGGAGTCAGACACAGACTGAATCTCCCTCCACACCGTCCCATCATACAATCCCGGGGTCAGACACAGAATGATTATTCCTCTACACCGTCCAATCAAACACTCCCGGGGTCAGCCGTAGAGTGATTATCCCTCGACACCGCCCATCACACTCTCCCGGGGTCAGACACAGTGTGAATCTCCCTCCACACCGTCCCATCACACACTCCCGTGGTCAGACACAGAGTGATTATTCCTCTACACGGTCCCATCAAACACTCCCGGGGTCAGACATAGACTGAATCTCCCTCCACACCGTCCCATCACACACTCCCGTGGTCAGAGACAGAGTGATTAATACTCTACACCGACGCATCACACACTCCCGTGGTCAAACACAGAGTGATTATTGCTCTACACGGTTCCATCACACACTCCCGGGGTCAGACACAGAGAGATTATTCCTCTACTCGGTACCATCAAACACTCCCGGGGTCAGACACAGAGAGATTATTCCACTACCCGGTCCCATCAAACACTCCTGGGGTCAGCCACAGAGTGATTCTTCCTCTACACCGCCCATCACACTCTCCCGGGGTCAGACACAGAGCGATTGTTCCTCTACACGGTCCAATCAAACACTCCCGGGTCAGACACAGAGTGAATCTCCCTCCACACCGTCCCTTCGCACACTCCCGTGGTCAGACACAGTGTGATTATTCCTCTACACGGTTTCATCAAACACCCCCGGGGTCAGACACAGGGTGAATCTCCAACCACACAGTCCCATCACACACTCCCAGGGTCAGACACAGAGGGATTATTCCTCTACACGGTCCCATCAAACACTCCCGGGGTCAGACACAGAGTGCATCTCCCTCCACACCGTCCCATCACACTCTCCCGGGGTCAGACACAGAGAGATTATTCCTCTACACGGTACCATCAAACACTCCCGGGTTCAGACACAGAGAGATTATTCCTCTACACGGACCCATCAAACAATCCCGGTGTCAGACACAGAGTAATTATTCCTCTACAAGGTCTCATCAAACTCTTCCGTGGTCAGACACAGAGAGATTATTCCTCTACACGGTACCATCACACTCTCCCGGTGTCAGACACAGGGTGAATCTCCTTCAACACCGTCCCATCACACACTCGCGTGGTCAGACACAGTGTGATTATTCCTCTACACGGTCCCATCAAACACTCCCGGGGTCAGACACAGACTGAATCTCCCTCCACACCGTCCCATCACACACTCCCGTGGTCAAACACAGAGTGATTATTCCTCTACATTGTTCCATCAAACACTCCCGGGGACAGACACAGAGGGATTATTCCTCTTCACGGTCCCATCAAGCACTCCCGGGGTCAGACACAGAGTGAATCTCCCTCCACACAGTCCCATCACACTCTCCCGGGGTCTGACACAGAGAGATTATTCCTCTACACGGTACCATCAAACACTCCCGGGGTCAGACACAGAGAGATTATTCCTCTACACGGTCCCATCAAACAATCCCGGTGTCAGACAAAGTCATTATTCCTCTACAAGGTCTCATCAAACTCTTCCGTGGTCAGACACAGAGAGATTATTACTCTACACGGTACCATCACACTCTCCCGGTGTCAGACACAGGGTGAATCTCCTTCAACACTGTCCGATCACACTCTGCCGGGGTCAGACACACAGTGATTATTCCTCTACACGGTCCCATCAAACACTCCCGGGTTCAGACACAGAGAGATTATTCCTCTACACGGACCCATCAAACAATCCCGGTGTCAGACACAGAGTAATTATTCCTCTACAAGGTCTCATCAAACTCTTCCGTGGTCAGACACAGAGAGATTATTCCTCTACACGGTACCATCACACTCTCCCGGTGTCAGACACAGGGTGAATCTCCTTCAACACCGTCCCATCACACACTCGCGTGGTCAGACACAGTGTGATTATTCCTCTACACGGTCCCATCAAACACTCCCGGGGTCAGACACAGACTGAATCTCCCTCCACACCGTCCCATCACACACTCCCGTGGTCAAACACAGAGTGATTATTCCTCTACATTGTTCCATCAAACACTCCCGGGGACAGACACAGAGGGATTATTCCTCTTCACGGTCCCATCAAGCACTCCCGGGGTCAGACACAGAGTGAATCTCCCTCCACACAGTCCCATCACACTCTCCCGGGGTCTGACACAGAGAGATTATTCCTCTACACGGTACCATCAAACACTCCCGGGGTCAGACACAGAGAGATTATTCCTCTACACGGTACCATCACACTCTCCCGGTGTCAGACACAGGGTGAATCTCCTTCAACACTGTCCGATCACACTCTGCCGGGGTCAGACACACAGTGATTATTCCTCTACACGGTCCCATCAAACACTCCCGGGGTCAGACACAGAGTGAATCTCCCTCCACGCCGTCCCATCACACACACCCGGGGTCAAACACAGAGTGATTATTCCTCTACATTGTTCCATCAAACACTCCCGGGGACAGACACAGAGGGATTATTCCTCTTCACGGTCCCATCAAACACTCCCGGGGTCAGACACAGAGTGAATCTCCCTCCACACCGTCCCATCACACTCTCCCGGGGTCTGACACAGAGAGATTATTCCTCTACACGGTACCATCAAACACTCCCGGGATCAGACACAGAGAGATTATTCCTCTACACGGTCCCATCAAACAATCCCGGTGTCAGACACAAAGTCATTATTCCTCTACAAGGTCTCATCAAACTCTTCCGTGGTCAGACACAGAGAGATTATTCCTCTACACGGTACCATCACACTCTCCCGGTGTCAGACACAGGGTGAATCTCCTTCAACACTGTCCGATCACACTCTGCCGGGGTCAGACACACAGTGATTATTCCTCTACACGGTCCCATCAAACACTCCCGGGGTCAGACACAGAGTGAATCTCCCTCCACGCCGTCCCATCACACACACCCGGGGTCAGACACAGAGTGATTATTCCTCTACACGGTCCCAGCAAACATTCCCGGTGTCAGAAAAAGAGTGATTATTCCTCTACGCGGCCCCATCAAACTCTCCCGGGGTCAGACCCAGAGTGATTATTCCTCTACACGGTACCATCAAACACGCCCAGGGTCACACACAGAGTGATTATTCCTCTACACGGTCCCATCAAAAAATCCTGGGGTCAGACGCAGTGTGAATCTCCCTCACACCGTTCCATCACACACTCCCGTTGTCAGACACAGTGTGATTATTCCTCTACACGGTCCGATCACACACTCCCGGGGTCAGACACAGAGTAATTATTCCTCTACACCGTCCCATCAAACATTCCCGTTGTCAGACACGGTGTGATTATTCCTCTACATGGTGCCATCTCACACTCCCGGGGTCAGACACAGAGTGAATGTTCCTCTACACCGCCCATCACACACTCCCTGGGTCAGACACAGAGTGAATCTCCCTCCACACCGTACCAACACACACTCCCGGATTCAGACACAGACTGAATCTCCCTCACACCGTCCCAACACACACTACCGGGGTAAGACACAGAATGATTAGTCCTCTACAAGGTCCCATCAAACAATACCGGGGACAGACACAGAGTGAATCTCAATTCACACCGTCCCATCACACACTCCCGGGGTCAGACACAGAGAGTTTATTCCTCTACACGGACCCATCAAACACTCCCGGGGTCAGACACAGAGTGAATCTCAATCCTCACCGTCCAATCACACACACCCGGGGTCAGACACAGAGAGATTATTCCTCTGCACGGTACCATCAAACACTCCCGGGGTCAGCCGCAGAGTGATTATCCCTCTACACCGCCCATCACACTCTCCCGGGGTCAGACACAGAGTGAATCTCCCTCCACACCGTCCCATCACACACTCCCGTGGTCAGACACAGAGTGATTATTCCTCTACACGGTCCCATTAAACACTCCCGGGGTCAGACACAGAGTGAATCTCCCTCCACACCGTCCCATCACACACTCACGTGGTCAGACACTGAGTGATTATTCCTCTACACGGTCCCATCACACACTCCCGTGGTCAAGCACAGAGTGATTATTCCTCTTCATAGTTCCATCAAACACTCCCGGGGTCAGACACAGTGTGAATCTCCCTCCACACAGTCCCATCACACACTCCCAGGGTCAGACACAGAGGGATTATTCCTCTACACGGTCCCATCACACACTCCCGTGGTCAGACACAGAGTGATTAATACTCTACACCGACGCATCACACACTCCCGTGGTCAAACACAGAGTGATTATTCCTCTACACGGTTCCATCAAACTCTCCCGGGGTCAGAATCAGGGAGACTCTCCCTCCACACCGTCCCATCACACACTCCCGGGGTCAGACACAGACTGAATCTCCCTCCACACCGTCCCATCATACAATCCCGGGTTCAGACACAGAGTGATTATTCCTCTACACGGACCCATCAAACACTCCCGGGGTCAGACACAGAGTGAATCTCAATCCTCACCGTCCAATCACACACACCCGGGGTCAGACACAGAGAGATTATTCCTCTGCACGGTACCATCAAACACTCCCGGGGTCAGACACAGAGAGATTATTCCTCTACACGGTCCCATCAAACACTCCCGGTGTCAGACACAGAGTCATTATCCCTCTACAAGGTCACATCAAACACTTCCGTGGTCAGACACAGAGTGATTATTCCTCTACACGGCCCCATCAAACTCTCCCGGGGTCAGACACAGACTGAATCTCCCTCCGCACCGTCCCATCATACAATCCCGGGTTCAGACACAGAGTGATTATTCCTCTACACGGTCCAATCAAACACTCCCGGGGTCAGCCGCAGAGTGATTATCCCTCTACACCGCCCATCACACTCTCCCGGGGTCAGACACAGAGTGAATCTCCCTCCACACCGTCCCATCACACACTCCCGTGGTCAGACACAAAGTGATTATTCCTCTACACGGTCCCATTAAACACTCCCGGGGTCAGACACAGAGTGAATCTCCCTCCACACCGTCCCATCACACACTCACGTGGTCAGACACTGAGTGATTATTCCTCTACACGGTCCCATCACACACTCCCGTGGTCAAACACAGAGTGATTATTCCTCTTCATAGTTCCATCAAACACTCCCGGGGTCAGACACAGTGTGAATCTCCCTCCACACAGTCCCATCACACACTCCCAGGGTCAGACACAGAGGGATTATTCCTCTACACGGTCCCATCACACACTCCCGTGGTCAGACACAGAGTGATTAATACTCTACACCGACGCATCACACACTCCCGTGGTCAAACACAGAGTGATTATTCCTCTACACGGTTCCATCAAACTCTCCCGGGGTCAGAATCAGGGTGACTCTCCCTTCACACCGTCCCATCACACACTCCCGGGGTCAGACACAGACTGAATCTCCCTCCACACCGTCCCATCATACAATCCCGGGTTCAGACACAGAGTGATTATTCCTCTACACGGTCCAATCAAACACTCCCGGGGTCAGCCGCAGAGTGATTATCCCTCTACACGGCACCATCAAACTCTCCCGGGGTCAGACACAGACTGAATCTCCCTCCACACCGTCCCATCATACAATCCCGGGTTCAGACACAGAGTGATTATTCCTCTAAACGGTCCAATCAAACACTCCCGGGGTCAGCCGCAGAGTGATTATCCCTCTACACCACCCATCACACTCTCCCGGGGTCAGACACAGAGTTAATCTCCCTCCACACCGTCCCATCACACACTCCCGTGGTCAGACACAGAGTGAATCTCCCTCCACACCGTCACATCACACACTCACGTGGTCAGACACTGAGTGATTATTCCTCTACACGGTCCCATCACACACTCCCGTGTTCAAACACAGAGTGATTATTCCTCTTCATGGTTCCATCAAACACTCCCGGGGTTAGACACAGAGTGAATCTCCCTCCACACCGTCCCATCACACACTCCCGATGTCAGACACAGAGTGATTTTTCCTCTACACGGTCCAATCAAACAATCCCGGGGTCAGACACAGAGTGAATCTCCCACCACACCGTCCCATCACACACTCCCGTGGTCAGACACAGTGTGATTATTCCTCTACGCGGTACCATCACACACTCCCGGTGTCAGACACAGAGTGAATCTCCCTCTACGCCGTCCCATCACACACTCCCGGGGTCAGACACAGAGTAATGATTCCTCTACACGGTCCCATCAAACGATCCCGGTGGTCAGACACAGAGTGATTATTCCTCTACACGGTACCATCAAACACTCCCAGGGTCAGACACAGAGTTATTATTCCTCTACGCGGTCTCATCAAAAACTCCCGGGGTCAGACGCAGAGTTATTATTCCTCTACACGGTCCCATCAAACGATCCCGGTGGTCAGACACAGAGAGTTTATTCCTCTACACGGTACCATCAAACACTCCCGGGGTCAGACACAGAGAGATTATTCCTCTACACGGACCCATCAAACACTCCCGGGGTCAGACACAGAGTGAATCTCAATCCTCACGGTCCAATCACACACACCCGGGGTCAGACACAGAGAGATTATTCCTCTACACGGTACCATCCAACACTCCCTGGGTCAGACACAGAGAGATTATTCCTCTACACGGCCCCATCAAACTCTCCCGGGGTCAGACTCAGACTGAATCTCCCTCCACACCGTCCCATCATACAATCCCGGGTTCAGACACAGAGTGATTATTCCTCTACACGGTCCAATCAAACACTCCCGGGGTCAGCCGCAGAGTGATTATCCCTCTACACCGCCCATCACACTCTCCCGGGGTCAGACACAGAGTGAATCTCCCTCCACACCGTCCCATCACACACTCCCGTGGTCAGACACAGAGTGATTATTCCTCTACACGGTCCCATCAAACACTCCCGGGGTCAGACACAGAGTGATTATTTTTCTTCACGGTTCCATCAAACACTCCCGGGGTCAGACACAGTGTGAATCTCCCTCCACACAGCCCCATCACACATTCCCAGGGTCAGACACAGAGGGATTATATCTCTACACGGTCCCATCAAACATTCCAGGGGTCAGACACAGAGTGATTAATACTCTACACCGACGCATCACACACTCCCGTGGTCAAACACAGAGTGATTATTCCTCTACACGGTTCCATCAAACTCTCCCGGGGTCAGAATCAGGGTGACTCTCCCTCCACACCGTCCCATCACACACTCCCGGGGTCAGACACAGACTGAATCTCCCTCCACACCGTCCCATCATACAATCCCGAATTCAGACACAGAGTGATTATTCCTCTACACGGTCCAATCAAACACTCCCGGGGTCAGCCGCAGAGTGATTATCCCTCTACACGGCCCCATCAAACTCACCCGGGGTCAGACACAGACTGAATCTCCCTCCACACCGTCCCATCATACAATCCCGGGTTCAGACACAGAGTGATTATTCCTCTACACGGTCCAATCAAACACTCCCGGGGTCCGCCGCAGAGTGATTATCCCTCTACACCGCCCAGCACACTCTCCCGGGGTCAGACACAGAGTCAATCTCCCTCCACACCGTCCCATCACACACTCACGTGGTCAGACACTGAGTGATTATTCCTCTACACGGTCCCATCATTCACTCCCGTGGTCAAACACAGAGTGATTATTCCTCTTCATGGTTCCATCAAACACTCCAGGGGTCAGACACAGTGTGAATCTCCCTCCACACAGTCCCATCACACACTCCCAGGGTCAGACACAGAGGGATTATTCCTCTACACGGTCCCATCACACACTCCCGTGGTCAAACACAGAGTGATTATTCCTCGACACGGACCCATCAAACACTCCCGGGGTCAGACACAGAGTGAATCTCAATCCTCACCGTCCAATCACACACACCCGGGGTCAGACACAGAGAGATTATTCCTCTACACGGTACCATCAAACTCTCCCGGGGTCAGACACAGACTGAATCTCCCTCCACACCGTCCCATCATACAATCCCGGGTTCAGACACAGAGTGATTATTCCTCTACACGGTCCAATCAAACACTCCCGGGGTCAGCCGCAGAGTGATTATCCCTCTACACCGCCCATCACACTCTCCCGGGGTCAGACACAGAGTGAATCTCCCTCCACACCGTCCCATCACACACTCCCGTGGTCAGACACAGAGTGATTATTCCTCTACACGGTCCCATCAAACACACCCGGGGTCAGACACAGAGTAAATCTCCCTCCACACCGTCCCATCACACACTCACGTGGTCAGACACTGAGTGATTATGCCTCTACACGGTCCCATCACACACTCCCGTGGTCAAACACAGAGTGATTATTCCTCTTCATGGTTCCATCAAACACTCCCGGGGTCAGACACAGTGTGAATCTCCCTCCACACAGTCCCATCACACACTCCCAGGGTCAGACACAGAGGGATTATTCCTCTACACGGTCCCATCACACACTCCCGTGGTCAGACACAGAGTGATTAATACTCTACACCGACGCATCACACACTCCCGTGGTCAAACACAGAGTGATTATTCCTCTACACGGTTCCATCAAACTCTCCCGGGGTCAGAATCAGGGTGACTCTCCCTCCACACCGTCCCATCACACACTCCCGGGGTCAGACACAGACTGGATCTCCCTCCACACCGTCCCATCATACGATCCCGTGTTCAGACACAGAGTGATTATTCCTCTACACGGTCCAATCAAACACTCCCGGGGTCAGCCGCAGAGTGATTATCCCTCTACACGGCCACATCAAACTCTCCCGGGGTCAGACACAGACTGAATCGCCCTCCACACCGTCACATCACACACTCCCGTGGTCAGACACAGAGTGATTATTCCTCTACACGGTCCCATCAAACACACCCGGGGTCAGACACAGAGTGAATCTCCCTCCACACCGTCCCATCACACACTCACGTGGTCAGACACTGAGTAATTATGCCTCTACACGGTACCATCACACACTCCCGTGGTCAAACACAGAGTGATTATTCCTCTTCATGGTTCCATCAAACACTCCCGGGGTCAGACACAGTGTGAATCTCCCTCCACACAGTCCCATCACACACTCCCAGGGTCAGACACAGAGGGATTATTCCTCTACACGGTCCCATCACACACTCCCGTGGTCAGACACAGAGTGATTAATACTCTACACCGACGCATCACACACTCCCGGGGTCAGACACAGACTGGATCTCCCTCCACACCGTCCCATCATACAATCCCGGGTTCAGACACAGAGTGATTATTCCTCTACACGGTCCAATCAAACACTCCCGGGGTCAGCCGCAGAGTGATTATCATTCTACACGGCCCCATCAAACTCTCCCGGGGTCAGACACAGACTGAATCTCCCTCCACACCGTCCCATCATACAATCCCGGGTTCAGACACAGAGTGATTATTCCTCTACACGGTCCAATCAAACACTCCCGGGGTCAACCGCAGAGTGATTATCCCTCTACACCACCCATCACACTCTCCCGGGGTCAGACACAGAGTGAATCTCCCTCCACACCGTCCCATCACACACTCACGTGGTCAGACACTGAGTGATTATTCCTCTACACGGTCCCATCACACACTCCCGTGGTCAAACACAGAGTGATTATTCCTCTTCATGGTTCCATCAAACACTCCCGGGGTCAGACACAGTGTGAATCTCCCTCCACACAGTCCCATCACACACTCCCAGGGTCAGACACAGAGGGATTATTCCTCTGCACGGTCCCATCACACACTCCCGTGGTCAGACACAGAGTGATTAATACTCTACAACGACGCATCACACACTCCCGTGGTCAAACACAGAGTGATTATTCCTCTACACGTTCCATCAAACTCTCCCGGGGTCAGAATCAGGGTGACTCTCCCTCCACACCGTCCCATCACACACTCACGGGGTCAGACACAGAGTGATTATTGACCTACACGGTCCAATCAAACACTCCCGGGGTCAGACCCAGAGAGATTATTCCTCTACACGGTACCATCAAACTCTCCCGGGGTCAGACACAGAGTGAATCTCAATCCTCACCGTCCAATCACACACACCCGGGGTCAGACACAGAGAGATTATTCCTCTACACGTTACCATCAAACACTCCCGGGGTCAGACACAGAGAGATTATTTCTCTAAACGGTCCCATCAAACACTCCCGGTTTCAGACAGAGAGCCATTATCCCTCTACAAGGTCACATCAAACACTTCCGTGGTCAGACACAGAGTGATTATTCCTCTACACGGCCCCATCAAACTCTCCCGGGGACAGACACAGACTGAATCTCCCTCCACACCGTCCCATCACACACTCCCGTGGTCAAACACAGAGAGATTATTCCACTTCATGGTTCCATCAAACACTCCCGGGGTCAGACACAGTGTGAATCTCCCTCCACAGAGTCCCATCACACACTCCCAGGGTCAGACACAGAGGGATTATTCCTCTACACGGTCCCATCACACACTCCCGTGGTCAGACACAGAGTGATTAATACTCTACACCGACGCATCACACATTCCCGTGGTCAAACACAGAGTGATTATTCCTCTACACGGTTCCATCAAACTCTCCCGGGGTCAGAATCAGGGTGACTCTCCCTCCACACCGTCCCATCACACACTCCCGGGGTCAGACACAGACTGAATCTCCCTCCACACCGTCCCATCATACAATCCCGGGTTCAGACACAGAGTGATTATTCCTCTACACGGTCCAATCAAACACTCCCGGGGTCAGCCGCAGAGTGATTATCCCTCTACACGGCCCAATCAAACTCTCCCGGGGTCAGACACAGACTGAATCTCCCTCCACACCGTCCCATCATACAATCCCGGGTTCAGACACAGAGTGATTATTCCTCTACACGGTCCAATCAAACACTCCCGGGGTCAGCCGCAGAGTGATTATCCCTCTACACCGCCCATCACACTCTCCCGGGGTCAGACACAGAGTGAATCTCCCTCCACACCATCCCATCACACACTCCCGTGGTCAAACACAGAGTGATTATAACTCTTCATGGTTCCATCAAACACCCCCGGGGTCAGACACAGTGTGAATCTCCCTCCACACAGTCCCATCACACACTCCCAGGGTCAGACACAGAGTTATTATTCCTCTACACGGTCCCATCAAACGATCCCGGTGGTCAGACACAGAGTGATTATTCCTCTACACGGTACCATCAAACACTCCCAGGGTCAGACACAGAGTGATTATTCCTCTACACGGTACCATCAAAAACTCCCAGGGTCAGACGCAGAGTGAATCTCCCTCACACCGTCCCAACACACACTCCCGGGGTAAGACATAGAGTGATTAGTCCTCTACAAGGTCCCACCGAACACTACCGGGGACAGACACAGAGTGAATCTCCCACCACACCGTCCCATCACACACTCACGTGGTCAGACACTGAGTGATTATTCCTCTACACGGTCCCATCACACACTCCCGTTGTCAAACACAGAGTGATTATTCCTCTTCATGGTCCCATCAAACACTACCGGGGACAGACACAGAGTGAATCTCAATTCACTCCGTCCCATCACACACTCCCGGGGTCAGACACAGAGAGTTTATTCCTCTACACGGTACCATCAAACACTCCCGGGGTCAGACACAGAGAGATTATTCCTCTACACGGACCCATCAAACACTCCCGGGGTCAGACACAGAGTGAATCTCAATCCTCACCGTCCAATCACACACACCCGGGGTCAGACACAGAGAGATTATTCCTCTACACGGTACCATCAAACACTCCCGGGGTCAGACACAGAGAGATTATTCCTTTACACGGTCCCATCAAACACTCCCGGTGTCAGACACAGAGTCATTATCCCTCTACAAGGTCACATCAAACACTTCCGTGGTCAGACACAGAGTGATTATTCCTCTACACGGCCCCATCAAACTCTCCCGGGGTCAGACACAGACTGAATCTCCCTCCACACCGTCCCATCATACAATCCCGGGTTCAGACACAGAGTGATTATTCCTCTACACGGTCCAATCAAACACTCCCGGCGTCAGCCGCAGAGTGATTATCCCTCTACACCACCCATCACACTCTCCCGGGGTCAGACACAGAGTGAATCTTCCTCCACACCGTCCCATCACACGCTCCCGTGGTCAGACACAGTGATTATTCCTCTACACGGTCCCATCAAACACTCCCGGGGTCAGACACAGAGTGAATCTCCCTCCACACCGTCCCATCACACTCTCACGTGGTCAGACACTGAGTGATTATTCCTCTACACGGTCCCATCACACACTCCCGTGGTCAAACACAGAGTGATTATTCCTCTTCATGGTTCCATCAAACACTCCCGGTGTCAGACACAGTGTGAATCTCCCTCCACACAGTCCCATCACACACTCCCAGGGTCAGACACAGAGGGATTTTTCCTCTACACGGTCCCATCACACACTCCCGTGGTCAGACACAGAGTGATTAATACTCTACACCGACGCATCACACACTCCCGTGGTCAAACACAGAGTGATTATTCCTCTACACGGTTCCATCAAACTCTCCCGGGGTCAGAATCAGGGTGACTCTCCCTCCACACCGTCCCATCACGCACTCCCGGGGTCAGACACAGAGTGATTATTGATCTACACGGTCCAATCAAACACTCCCGGGGTCAGACCCAGAGAGATTATTCCTCTACACGGTACCATCAAACTCTCCCGGGGTCAGACACAGAGTGAATCTCAATCCTCACCGTCCAATCACACACACCCGGGGTCAGACACAGAGAGATTATTCCTCTACACGGTACCATCAAACACTCCCGGTGTCAGACAGAGAGCCATTATCCCTCTACACGGCCCCATCAAACTCTCCCGGGGTCAGACACAGACTGAATCTCCCTCCACACCGTCCCATCATACAATCCCGGGGTCAGACACAGAGTGATTATTCCTCTACACGGTCCAATCAAACACTCCCGGGGTCAGCCGCAGAGTGATTATCCCTCTACACCGCCCATCACACTCTCCCGGGGTCAGACACAGAGTGAATCTCCCTCCACACCGTCCCATCAAACACTCCCGGGGTCAGACACAGAGTGAATCTCAATCCTCACCGTCCAATCACACACACCCGGGGTCAGACACAGAGAGATTATTCCTCTACACGGTACCATCAAACACTCCCGGGGTCAGACACAGAGTGATTATTCCTCTACACGGCCCCATCAAACTCTCCCGGGGTCAGACAGAGACTGAATCTCCCTCCACACCGTCCCATCATACAATCCCTGGTTCAGGCACAGAGTGATGATTCCTCTACACGGTCCAATCAAACACTCCCGGGGTCAGCCGCAGAGTGATTATCCCTCTACACCACCCATCACACTCTCCCGGGGTCAGACACAGAGTGAATCTCCCTCCACACCGTCCCATCACACACTCCCGTGGTCAGACACAGAGTGATTATTCCTCTACACGGTCCCATCAAACACTCCCGGGGTCAGACACAGAGTGAATCTCCCTCCACACCGTCCCATCACACACTCACGTGGTCAGACACTGAGTGATTATTCCTCTACACGGTCCCATCACACACTCCCGTGGTCAAACACAGAGTGATTGTTCCTCTTCATGGTTCCATCAAACACTCCCGGGGTCAGACACAGTGTGAATCTCCCTCCACACAGTCCCATCACACACTCCCAGGGTCAGACACAGAGGGATTATTCCTCTACACGGTCCCATCACACACTCCCGTGGTCAGTCCCAGAGTGATTAATACTCTACACCGACGCATCACACACTCCCGTGGACAAACACAGAGTGATTATTCCTCTACACGGTTCCATCAAACTCTCCCGGGGTCAGAATCAGGGTGACTCTCCCTCCACACCGTCCCATCACGCACTCCCGGGGTCAGACCCAGAGTGATTATTGATCTACACGGTCCAATCAAACACTCCCGGGGTCAGACCCAGAGAGATTATTCCTCTACACGGCCCCATCAAACTCTCCCGGGGTCAGACACAGACTGAATCTCCCTCCACACCGTCCCATCATACAATCCCGGGGTCAGACACAGAGTGATTATTCCTCTACACGGTCCCATCAAACACTCCCGGGGTCAGCCGCAGAGTGATTATCCCTCTACACCGCCCATCACACTCTCCCGGGGTCAGACACAGAGTGAATCTCCCTCCACACCGTCGCATCACACACTCCCGTGGTCAGACACAGAGTGATTATTTCTCTACACGGTCCCATCATACACTCCCGTGGTCAAACACAGAGTGATTAGTCCTCTACAACGTCCCATCAAACACTACAGGGGACAGACACAGAGTGAATCTCAATTCACACCGTCCCATCACACACTCCCGGGGTCAGACACAGAGAGATTATTCCTCTACACGGTACCATCAAACACTCCCGGGGACAGACACAGAGAGATTATTCCTTTACACGGTCCCATCAAACACTCCCGGGGTCAGACACAGAGTCATTATCCCTCTACAAGGTCACATCAAACACTTCCGTGGTCAGACACAGAGTGATTATTCCTCTACACGGCCCCATCAAACTCTCCCGGGGTCAGACACAGACTGAATCTCCCTCCACACCGTCCCATCATACAATCCCTGGTTCAGACACAGAGTGATTATTCCTCTACACGGTCCAATCAAACGCTCCCGGGGTCAGCCGCAGAGTGATTATCCCTCTACACCACCCATCACACTCTCCCGGGGTCAGACACAGAGTGAATCTCCCTCCACACCGTCCCATCACACACTCCCGTGGTCAGACACAGAGTGATTATTCCTCTACACGGTCCCATCAAACACTCCCGGGGTCAGACTCAGAGTGAATCTCCCTCCACACCGTCCCATCACACACTCCCGTGGTCAGACACAGAGTGATTATTCCTCTACACGGTCCCATCAAACACTCCCGGGTCAGACACAGAGTGAATCTCCCTCCACACCGTCCCATCACACACTCACGTGGTCAGACACTGAGTGATTATTCCTCTACACGGTCCCATCACACACTCCCGTGGTCAAACACAGAGTGATTATTCCTCTTCATGGTTCCATCAAACACTCCCGGGGTCAGACACAGTGTGAATCTCCCTCCACACAGTCCCATCACACACTCCCAGGGTCAGACACAGAGGGATTATTCCTCTACACGGACCCATCACACACTCCCGTGGTCAGACACAGAGTGATTAATACTCTACACCGACGCATCACACACTCCCGTGGTCAAACACAGAGTGATTATTCCTCTACACGGTTCCATCAAACTCTCCCGGGGTCAGAATCAGGGTGACTCTCCCTCCACACCGTCCCATCACGCACTCCCGGGGTCAGACACAGAGTGATTATTGATCTACACGGTGCAATCAAACACTCCCGGGGTCAGACCCAGAGAGATTATTCCTCTACACGGCCCCATCAAACTCTCCCGGGGTCAGACACAGACTGAATCTCCCTCCCCACCGTCCCATCATACAATCCCGGGGTCAGACACAGAGTGATTATTCCTCTACACGGTCCAATCAAACATTCTCGGGGTCAGCCGCAGAGTGATTATCCCTCTACACCGCCCATCACACTCTCCCGGGGTCAGACACAGAGTGAATCTCCCTCCACACCGTCGCATCACACACTCCCGTGGTCAGACACAGAGTGATTATTTCTCTACACGGTCCCATCAAACACTCCTGGGGTCAGACATAGACTGAATCTCCCTCCACACCGTCCCATCACACACTCCCGTGGTCAGACACAGAGTGATTCATACTCCACACCGACGCATCACACACTCCCGTGGTCAAACACAGAGTGATTATTCCTCTTCACGGTCCCATCAAACACTCCCGGGGTCAGACACAGAGTGAATCTCCCTCCACACCGTCCCATCACACACTCCCGTGGTTTTGACACAGAGTGATTATTCCTCTACACGGTCCCATCAAACACTCGCGTGGTCAGACACAGAGTGAATCTCCCTCCACACCGTCCCATCCCACACTCACGTGGTCAGACACTGAGTGATTATTCCTCTACACGGTCCCATCACACACTCCCGTGGTCAAACACAGAGTGATTATTCCTCTTCATGGTTCCATCAAACACTCCCGGGGTCAGACACAGTGTGAATCTCCCTCCACACAGTCCCATCACACACTCCCAGGGTCAGACACAGAGGGATTATTCCTCTACACGGTCCCATCACACACTCCCGTGGTCAGACACAGAGTGATTAATACTCTACACCGACGCATCACACACTCCCGTGGTCAAACACAGAGTGATTATTCCTCTACACGGTTCCATCAAACTCTCCCGGGGTCAGAATCAGGGTGACTCTCCCTCCACACCGTCCCATCACGCACTCCCGGGGTCAGACACAGAGTGATTATTGATCTACACGGTGCAATCAAACACTCCCGGGGTCAGACCCAGAGAGATTATTCCTCTACACGGCCCCATCAAACTCTCCCGGGGTCAGACACAGACTGAATCTCCCTCCACACCGTCCCATCATACAATCCCGGGGTCAGACACAGAGTGATTATTCCTCTACACGGTCCAATCAAACATTCCCGGGGTCAGCCGCAGAGTGATTATCCCTCTACACCGCCCATCACACTCTCCCGGGGTCAGACACAGAGTGAATCTCCCTCCACACCGTCGCATCACACACTCCCGTGGTCAGACACAGAGTGATTATTTCTCTACACGGTCCCATCAAACACTCCTGGGTCAGACATAGACTGAATCTCCCTCCACACCGTCCCATCACACACTCCCGTGGTCAGACACAGAGTGATTCATACTCCACACCGACGCATCACACACTCCCGTGGTCAAACACAGAGTGATTTGTCCTCTACAAGGTCCCATCAAACACTACCGGGGACAGACATAGAGTGAATCTCAATTCACACCGTCCCATCACACACTCCCGGGGTCAGACACAGAGAGTTTATTCCTCTACACGGTACCATCAAACACTCCCGGGGTCAGACACAGAGTGAATCTCAATCCTCACCGTCCAATCACACACACCCGGGGTCAGACACAGAGAGATTATTCCTCTACACGGTACCATCAAACACTCCCGGGGTCAGACACAGAGAGATTATTCCTTTACACGGTACCATCAAACACTCCCGGGGTCAGACACAGAGTGATTATTCCTCTACACGGCCCCATCAAACTCTCCCGGGGTCAGACACAGACTGAATCTCCCTCCACACCGTCCCTACATACAATCCCGGGTTCAGACACAGAGTGATTATTCCTCTACACGGTCCAATCAAACACTCCCGGGGTCAGCCGCAGAGTGATTATCCCTCTACACCACCCATCACACTCTCCCGGGGTCAGACACAGAGTGAATCTCCCTCCACACCGTCCCATCACACACTCCCGTGGTCAGACACAGAGTGATTATTCCTCTACACGGTCCCATCAAACACTCCCGGGGTCAGACACAGAGTGAATCTCCCTCCACACCGTCCCATCACACACTCACGTGGTCAGACACTGAGTGATTATTCCTCTACACGGTCCCATCACACACTCCCGTGGTCAAACACAGAGTGATTATTCCTATTCATGGTTCCATCAAACACTCCCGGGGTCAGACACAGTGTGAATCTCCCTCCACACAGTCCCATCACACACTCCCAGGGTCAGACACAGAGGGATTATTCCTCTACACGGTCCCATCACACACTCCCGTGGTCAGACACAGAGTGATTAATACTCTACACGGACGCATCACACACTCCCGTGGTCAAACACAGAGTGATTATTCCTCTACACGGATCCATCAAACTCTCCCGGGGTCAGAATCAGGGTGACTCTCCCTCCACACCGACCCATCACGCACTCCCGGGGTCAGACACAGAGTGATTATTGATCTACACGGTCCAATCAAACACTCCCGGGGTCAGACCCAGAGAGATTATTCCTCTACACGGCCCCATCAAACTCTCCCGGGGTCAGACACAGAGTCATTATCCCTCTACAAGGTCACATCAAACACTTCCGTGGTCAGACACAGAGTGATTATTCCTCTACACGGCCCCATCAAACTCTCCCGGGGTCAGACACAGACTGAATCTCCCTCCACACCGTCCCATCATACAATCCCGGGTTCAGACACAGAGTGATTATTCCTCTACACGGTCCAATCAAACACTCCCGGGGTCAGCCGCAGAGTGATTATCCCTCTACACCACCCATCGCACTCTCCCGGGGTCAGACACAGAGTGAATCTCCCTCCACACCGTCCCATCACACACTCCAGTGGTCAGACACAGAGTGATTATTCCTCTACACGGTCCCATCAAACACTCCCGGTGTCAGACACAGAGTGAATCTCCCTCCACACAGTCCCATCACACACTCCCAGGGTCAGACACAGAGGGATTATTCCTCTACACGGTCCCATCACACACTCCCGTGGTCAGACACAGTGTGATTAATACTCTACACCGACGCATCACACACTCCCGTGGTCAAACACAGAGTGATTATTCCTCTACACGGTTCCATCAAACTCTCCCGGGGTCAGAATCAGGGTGACTCTCCCTCCACACCGTCCCATCACGCACTCCCGGGGTCAGACACAGAGTGAATATTGATCTACACGGTCCAATCAAACACTCCCGGGTTCAGACCCAGAGAGATTATTCCTCTACACGGCCCCATCAAACTCTCCCGGGGTCAGACACAGACTGAATCTCCCTCCACACCGTCCCATCATACAATCCCGGGGTCAGACAGAGAGTGATTATTCCTCTACACGGTCCCATCAAACACTCCTGGGGTCAGACATAGACTGAATCTCCCTCCACACCGTCCCATCACACACTCCCATGGTCAGACACAGAGTGATTCATACTCCACACCGACGCATCACACACTCCCGTGGTCAAACACAGAGTGATTTGTCCTCTACAAGGTCCCATCAAACACTACCGGGGACAGACACAGAGTGAATCTCAATTCACAACGTCCCATCACACACTCCCGGGGTCAGACACAGAGAGTTTATTCCTCTACACGGTACCATCAAACACTCCCGGGGTCAGACACAGAGAGATTATTCCTCTACACGGACCCATCAAACACTCCCGGGGTCAGACACAGAGTGAATCTCAATCCTCACCGTCCAATCACACACACCCGGGGTCAGACACAGAGAGATTATTCCTCTACACGGTCCCATCAAACACTCCCGGTGTCAGACACAGAGTCATTATCCCTCTACAAGGTCACATCAAACACTTCCGTGGTCAGACACAGAGTGATTATTCCTCTACACGGCCCCATCAAACTCTCCCGGGGTCAGACACAGACTGAATCTCCCTCCACACCGTCCCATCATACAATCCCGGGTTCAGACACAGAGTGATTATTCCTCTACACGGTCCAATCAAACACTCCCGGGGTCAGCCGCAGAGTGATTATCCCTCTACACCACCCATCACACACTCACGTGGTCAGACACTGAGTGATTATTGCTCTACACCGACGCATCACACACTCCCGTGGTCAAACACAGAGTGATTATTCCTCTACACGGTTCCATCAAACTCTCCCGGGGTCAGAATCAGGTTGACTCTCCCTCCACACCGTCCCATCACGCACTCCCGGGGTCAGACACAGAGTGATTATTGATCTACACGGTCCAAACACTCCCGGGGTCAGACCCAGAGAGATTATTCCTCTACACGGCCCCATCAAACTCTCCCGGGGTCAGACACAGACTGAATCTCCCTCCACACCGTCGCATCATACAATCCCGGGTTCAGAGACAGAGTGATTATTCCTCTACACGGTCCAATCAAACACTCCCGGGGTCAGCCGCAGAGTGATTATCCCTCTACACCACCCATCACACTCTCCCGGGGTCAGACACAGAGTGAATCTCCCTCCACACCGTCCCATCACACACTCCAGTGGTCAGACACAGTGTGATTATTCCTCTACACGGTCCCATCAAACACTCCCGGTGTCAGACACAGAGTGAATCTCCCTCCACACCGTCCCATCACACTCTCACGTGGTCAGACACTGAGTGATTATTCCTCTACACGGTCCCATCACACACTCCCGTGGTCAAACACAGAGTGATTATTCCTCTTCATGGTTCCATCAAACACTCCCGGGGTCAGAATCAGGGTGACTCTCCCTCCACACCGTCCCATCACACACTCCAGGGGTCAGACACAGATTGATTATTGATCTACACGGTACAACCAAACACTCCCGGGGTCAGACCCAGAGAGATTATTCCTCTACACGGTACCATCAAACTCTCCCGGGGTCAGACACAGAGTGAATCTCAATCCTCAAAGTCCAATCACACACACCCGGGGTCAGACACAGAGAGATTATTCCTCTACACGGTACCATCAAACACTCCCGGGGTCAGACACAGAGAGATTATTTCTCTACACGGTCCCATCAAACTCTCCCGGTGTCAGACAGAGAGCCATTATCCCTCTACAAGGTCACATCAAACACTTCCGTGGTCAGACACAGAGTGATTATTCCTCTACACGGCCCCATCAAACTCTCCCGGGGTCAGACACAGACTGAATCTCCCTCCACACCGTCCCATCATACAATCCCGGGGTCAGCCGCAGAGTGATTATCCCTCTACACCGCCCATCACACTCTCCCGGGGTCAGACACAGAGTGAATCTCCCTCCACACCGTGCCATCACACACTCCCGTGGTCAGACACAGAGTGATTATTTCTCTACACGGTCCCATCAAACACTCCTGGGGTCAGACAGAGACTGAATCTCCCTCCACACCGTCCCATCACACACTCACGTGGTCAGACACAGAGTGATTAATACTCCACACCGACGCATCACACACTCCCGTGGTCAAACACAGAGTGATTAGTCCTCTACAAGGTCGCATCAAACACTACCGGGGACAGACACAGAGTGAATCTCAATTCACACCGTCCCATCACACACTCCCGGGGTCAGACACAGAGAGTTTATTCCTCTACACGGTACCATCAAACACTCCCGGGGTCAGACACAGAGAGATTATTCCTCTACACGGACCCATCAAACACTCCCGGGGTCAGACACAGAGTGAATCTCAATCCTCACCGTCGAATCACACACACCCGGGGTCAGACACAGAGAGATTATTCCTCTACACGGTACCATCAAACACTCCCGGGGTCAGACACAGAGAGATTATTCCTTTACACGGTCCCATCAAACACTCCCGGTGTCAGACACAGAGTCATTATCCCTCTACAAGGTCACATCAAACACTTCCGTGGTCAGACACAGAGTGATTATTCCTCTACACGGCCCCATCAAACTCTCCCGGGGTCAGACACAGACTGAATCTCCCTCCACACCGTCCCATCATACAATCCCGGGTTCAGACACAGAGTGATTATTCCTCTACACGGTCCAATCAAACACTCCCCGGGTCAGCCGCAGAGTGATTATCCCTCTACACCACCCATCACACTCTCCCGGGGTCAGACACAGAGTGAATCTCCCTCCACACCGTCCCATCACACACTCCCGTGGTCAGACACAGAGTGATTATTCCTCTACACGGCCCCATCAAACTCTCCCGGGGTCAGACACAGAGTGAATCTCCCTCCACACCGTCCCATCACACACTCACGTGGTCAGACACTGAGTGATTATTCCTCTACACGGTCCCATCACACACTCCCGTGGTCAAACACAGAGAGATTATTCCTCTTCATGGTTCCATCAAACACTCCCGGGGTCAGACACAGTGTGAATCTCCCTCCACACAGTCCCATCACACACTCCCAGGGTCAGACACAGAGGGATTATTCCTCTACACTGTCCCATCACACACTCCCGTGGTCAGACACAGAGTGATTAATACTCTACACCGACGCATCACACACTCCCGTGGTCAAACACAGAGTGATTATTCCTCTACACGGTTCCATCAAACTCTCCCGGGGTCAGACACAGAGTGATTATTGATCTACACGGTCCAATCAAACACTCCCGGGGTCATACCCAGAGAGATTATTCCTCTACACGGTACCATCAAACTCTCCCGGGGTCAGACACAGAGTGAATCTCAATCCTCACCGTCCAATCACACACACCCGGGGTCAGACACAGAGAGATTATTCCTCTACACGGTACCATCAAACACTACCGGGGTCAGACACAGAGAGATTATTTCTCTACACGGTCCCATCAAACACTCCCGGTGTCAGACAGAGAGCCATTATCCCTCTACAATGTCACATCAAACACTTCCGTGGTCAGACACAGAGTGATTATTCCTCTACACGGCCCCATCAAACCATCCCGGGGTCAGACACAGACTGAATCTCCCTCCACACCGTCCCATCACACACTCCCGTGGTCAGACACAGAGTGATTATTTCTCTACACGGTCCCATCAAACACTCCTGGGGTCAGACAGAGACTGAATCTCCCTCCACACCGTCCCATCACACACTCCCGTGGTCAGACACAGAGTGATTAATACTCCACACCGACGCATCACACACTCCCGTGGTCAAACACAGAGTGAATAGTCCTCTACAAGGTCCCATCAAACACTACCGGGGACAGCCACAGAGTGAATCTCAATTCACACCGTCCCATCACACACTCCCGGGGTCAGACACAGAGAGTTTATTCCTCTACACGGTACCATCAAACACTCCCGGGGTCAGACACAGAGAGATTATGCCTCTACACGGACCCATCAAACACTCCCGGGGTCAGACACAGAGTGAATCTCAATCCTCACCGTCCAATCACACACACCCGGGGTCAGACACAGAGAGATTATTCCTCTACACGGTACCATCAAACACTCCCGGGGTCAGACACAGAGAGATTATTCCTCTACACGGTCCCATCAAACAATCCCGGTGTCAGACACAGAGTCATTATCCCTCTACAAGGTCACATCAAACACTTCCGTGGTCAGACACAGAGTGATTATTCCTCTACACGGCCCCATCAAACTCTCCCGGGGTCAGACACAGACTGAATCTCCCTCCACACCGTCCCATCATACAATCCCGGGTTCAGACACAGAGTGATTATTCGTCTACACGGTCCAATCAAGCACTCCCGGGGACAGCCGCAGAGTGATTATCCCTCTACACCACCCATCACACTCTCCCGGGGTCAGACACAGAGTGAATCTCCCTCCACACCGTCCCATCACACACTCCCGTGGTCAGAAACAGAGTGATTATTCCTCTACACGGTCCCATCAAACACTCCCGTGGTCAGACACAGAGTGATTAATACTCCACACCGACGCATCACACACTCCCGTGGTCAAACACAGAGTGATTAGTCCTCTACAAGGTCCCATCAAACACTACCGGGGACAGACACAGAGTGAATCTCAATTCACACCGTCCCATCACACACTCCCGGGGTCAGACACAGAGAGTTTATTCCTCTACACGGTACCATCAAACACTCCCGGGGTCAGACACAGAGAGATTCTTCCTCTACACGGACCCATCAAACACTCCCGGGGTCAGACACAGAGTGAATCTCAACCCTCACCGTCCAATCACACACACCCGGGGTCAGACACAGAGAGATTATTCCTCTACACGGTACCATCAAACACTCCCGGGGTCAGACACAGAGAGATTATTCCTTTACACGGACCCATCAAACACTCCCGGTGTCAGACACAGAGTCATTATCCCTCTACAAGGTCACATCAAACACTTCCGTGGTCAGACACAGAGTGATTATTCCTCTACACGGTCCCATCAAACACTCCCGGGGTCAGACACAGAGTGAATCTCCCTCCACCCCGTCCCATCACACACTCCCGTGTTCAGACACAGAGTGATTATTCCTCTACACGGTCCCATCAAACACTCCCGGGGTCAGACACAGAGTGAATCTCCCTCCACACCGTCCCATCACACACTCACGTGGTCAGACACTGAGTGATTATTCCTCTACACGGTCCCATCACACACTCCCGTGGTCAAACACAGAGTGATTATTCCTCTTCATGGTTCCATCATACACTCCCGGGGTCAGACACAGTGTGAATCTCCCTCCACACAGTCCCATCACACACTCCCAGGGTCAGACACAGAGGGATTATTCCTCTACACGGTCCCATCACACACTCCCGTGGTCAGACACAGAGTGATTAATAGTCTACACCGACGCATCACACACTCCCGTGGTCAAACACAGAGTGATTATTCCTCTACACGGTACCATCAAACTCTCCCGGGGTCAGACACAGAGTGAATCTCAATCCTCACCGTCCAATCACACACACCCGTGGTCAGACACAGAGCGATTATTCCTCTACACGGTACCATCAAACACTCCCGGGGTCAGACACAGAGAGATTATTTCTCTACACGGTCCCATCAAACACTCCCGGTGTCAGACAGAGAGCCATTATCCCTCTACAAGGTCACATCAAACACTTCCGTGGTCAGACACAGAGTGATTATTCCTCTACACGGCCCCATCAAATTCTCCCGGGGTCAGACACAGACTGAATCTCCCTCCACACCGTCCCATCATACAATCCCGGGGTCAGACACAGAGTGATTATTCCTCTACACGGTCCAATCAAACACTCCCGGGGTCAGCCGCAGAGTGATTATCCCTCTACACCGCCCATCACACTCTCCCGGGGTCAGACACAGAGTGAATCTCCCTCCACACCGTCCCATCACACACTCCCGTGGTCAGACACAGAGTGATTATTTCTCTACACGGTCCCATCAAACACTCCTGGGGTCAGACAGAGACTGAATCTCCCTCCACACCGTCCCATCGCACACTCCCGTGGTCAGACTCAGAGTGATTAATACTCCACACCGACGCATCACACACTCCCGTGGTCAAACACAGAGTGATTAGTCCTCTACAAGGTCCCGTCAAACACTACCGGGGACAGACACAGAGTGAATCTCAATTCACACCGTCCCATCACACTCTCCCGGGGTCAGACACAGAGAGTTAATCCTCTACACAGTACCATCAAACACTCCCGGGGTCAGACACAGAGAGATTATGCCTCTACACGGACCCATCAAACACTCCCTGGGTCAGACACAGAGTGAATCTCAATCCTCACCGTCGAATCACACACACCCGGGGTCAGACACAGAGAGATTATTCCTCTACACGGTACCATCAAACACTCCCGGGGTCAGACACAGAGAGATTATTCCTCTACACAGTCCAATCAAACACTCCCGGGGGCAGCCGCAGAGTGATTATCCCTCTACACCACCCATCACACTCTCCCGGGGTCAGACACAGAGTGATTATTCCTCTACACGGTCCCATCAAACACTCCCGGGGTCAGACACAGAGTGAATCTCCCTCCACACCGTCCCATCACACACTCACGTGGTCAGACACTGAGTGATTATTCCTCTACACGGTCCCATCACACACTCCCGTGGTCAAACACAGAGTGATTATTCCTCTTCATGGTTCCATCAAACACTTCCGTGGTCAGACACAGTGTGAATCTCCCTCCACACAGTCCCATCACTCACTCCCAGGGTCAGACACAGAGGGATTATTCCTCAACACGGTCCCATCACACACTCCCGTGGTCAGACACAGAGTGATTAATACTCTACACCGACGCATCACACACTCCCGTGGTCAAACACAGAGTGATTATTCCTCTACACGGTTCCATCAAACTCTCCCGGGGTCAGAATCAGGGTGACTCTCCCTCCACACCGTCCCATCACGCACTCCCGGGGTCAGACACAGAGTGATTATTGATCTACACGGTGCAATCAAACACTCCCGGGGTCAGACCCAGAGAGATTATTCCTCTACACGGCCCCATCAAACTCTCCCGGGGTCAGACACAGACTGAATCTCCCTCCACACCGTCCCATCATACAATCCCGGGGTCAGACACAGAGTGATTATTCCTCTACACGGTCCAATCAAACATTCCCGGGGTCAGCCGCAGAGTGATTATCCCTCTACACCGCCCATCACACTCTCCCGGGGTCAGACACAGAGTGAATCTCCCTCCACACCGTCGCATCACACACTCCCGTGGTCAGACACAGAGTGATTATTTCTCTACACGGTCCCATCAAACACTCCTGGGTCAGACATAGACTGAATCTCCCTCCACACCGTCCCATCACACACTCCCGTGGTCAGACACAGAGTGATTCATACTCCACACCGACGCATCACACACTCCCGTGGTCAAACACAGAGTGATTTGTCCTCTACAAGGTCCCATCAAACACTACCGGGGACAGACATAGAGTGAATCTCAATTCACACCGTCCCATCACACACTCCCGGGGTCAGACACAGAGAGTTTATTCCTCTACACGGTACCATCAAACACTCCCGGGGTCAGACACAGAGTGAATCTCAATCCTCACCGTCCAATCACACACACCCGGGGTCAGACACAGAGAGATTATTCCTCTACACGGTACCATCAAACACTCCCGGGGTCAGACACAGAGAGATTATTCCTTTACACGGTACCATCAAACACTCCCGGGGTCAGACACAGAGTGATTATTCCTCTACACGGCCCCATCAAACTCTCCCGGGGTCAGACACAGACTGAATCTCCCTCCACACCGTCCCTACATACAATCCCGGGTTCAGACACAGAGTGATTATTCCTCTACACGGTCCAATCAAACACTCCCGGGGTCAGCCGCAGAGTGATTATCCCTCTACACCACCCATCACACTCTCCCGGGGTCAGACACAGAGTGAATCACCCTCCACACCGTCCCATCACACACTCCCGTGGTCAGACACAGAGTGATTATTCCTCTACACGGTCCCATCAAACACTCCCGGGGTCAGACACAGAGTGAATCTCCCTCCACACCGTCCCATCACACACTCACGTGGTCAGACACTGAGTGATTATTCCTCTACACGGTCCCATCACACACTCCCGTGGTCAAACACAGAGTGATTATTCCTATTCATGGTTCCATCAAACACTCCCGGGGTCAGACACAGTGTGAATCTCCCTCCACACAGTCCCATCACACACTCCCAGGGTCAGACACAGAGGGATTATTCCTCTACACGGTCCCATCACACACTCCCGTGGTCAGACACAGAGTGATTAATACTCTACACGGACGCATCACACACTCCCGTGGTCAAACACAGAGTGATTATTCCTCTACACGGATCCATCAAACTCTCCCGGGGTCAGAATCAGGGTGACTCTCCCTCCACACCGACCCATCACGCACTCCCGGGGTCAGACACAGAGTGATTATTGATCTACACGGTCCAATCAAACACTCCCGGGGTCAGACCCAGAGAGATTATTCCTCTACACGGCCCCATCAAACTCTCCCGGGGTCAGACACAGAGTCATTATCCCTCTACAAGGTCACATCAAACACTTCCGTGGTCAGACACAGAGTGATTATTCCTCTACACGGCCCCATCAAACTCTCCCGGGGTCAGACACAGACTGAATCTCCCTCCACACCGTCCCATCATACAATCCCGGGTTCAGACACAGAGTGATTATTCCTCTACACGGTCCAATCAAACACTCCCGGGGTCAGCCGCAGAGTGATTATCCCTCTACACCACCCATCGCACTCTCCCGGGGTCAGACACAGAGTGAATCTCCCTCCACACCGTCCCATCACACACTCCAGTGGTCAGACACAGAGTGATTATTCCTCTACACGGTCCCATCAAACACTCCCGGTGTCAGACACAGAGTGAATCTCCCTCCACACAGTCCCATCACACACTCCCAGGGTCAGACACAGAGGGATTATTCCTCTACACGGTCCCATCACACACTCCCGTGGTCAGACACAGTGTGATTAATACTCTACACCGACGCATCACACACTCCCGTGGTCAAACACAGAGTGATTATTCCTCTACACGGTTCCATCAAACTCTCCCGGGGTCAGAATCAGGGTGACTCTCCCTCCACACCGTCCCATCACGCACTCCCGGGGTCAGACACAGAGTGAATATTGATCTACACGGTCCAATCAAACACTCCCGGGTTCAGACCCAGAGAGATTATTCCTCTACACGGCCCCATCAAACTCTCCCGGGGTCAGACACAGACTGAATCTCCCTCCACACCGTCCCATCATACAATCCCGGGGTCAGACAGAGAGTGATTATTCCTCTACACGGTCCCATCAAACACTCCTGGGGTCAGACATAGACTGAATCTCCCTCCACACCGTCCCATCACACACTCCCGTGGTCAGACACAGAGTGATTCATACTCCACACCGACGCATCACACACTCCCGTGGTCAAACACAGAGTGATTTGTCCTCTACAAGGTCCCATCAAACACTACCGGGGACAGACACAGAGTGAATCTCAATTCACAACGTCCCATCACACACTCCCGGGGTCAGACACAGAGAGTTTATTCCTCTACACGGTACCATCAAACACTCCCGGGGTCAGACACAGAGAGATTATTCCTCTACACGGACCCATCAAACACTCCCGGGGTCAGACACAGAGTGAATCTCAATCCTCACCGTCCAATCACACACACCCGGGGTCAGACACAGAGAGATTATTCCTCTACACGGTCCCATCAAACACTCCCGGTGTCAGACACAGAGTCATTATCCCTCTACAAGGTCACATCAAACACTTCCGTGGTCAGACACAGAGTGATTATTCCTCTACACGGCCCCATCAAACTCTCCCGGGGTCAGACACAGACTGAATCTCCCTCCACACCGTCCCATCATACAATCCCGGGTTCAGACACAGAGTGATTATTCCTCTACACGGTCCAATCAAACACTCCCGGGGTCAGCCGCAGAGTGATTATCCCTCTACACCACCCATCACACACTCCCGGGGTCAGACACAGAGTGAATCTCCCTCCACACCGTCCCATCACACACTCCCGTGGTCAGACACAGAGTGATTATTCCTCTACACGGTCCCATCAAACACTCCCGGGGTCAGACACAGAGTGAATCTCCCTCCACACCGTCCCATCACACACTCACGTGGTCAGACACTGAGTGATTATTGCTCTACACCGACGCATCACACACTCCCGTGGTCAAACACAGAGTGATTATTCCTCTACACGGTTCCATCAAACTCTCCCGGGGTCAGAATCAGGTTGACTCTCCCTCCACACCGTCCCATCACGCACTCCCGGGGTCAGACACAGAGTGATTATTGATCTACACGGTCCAAACACTCCCGGGGTCAGACCCAGAGAGATTATTCCTCTACACGGCCCCATCAAACTCTCCCGGGGTCAGACACAGACTGAATCTCCCTCCACACCGTCGCATCATACAATCCCGGGTTCAGAGACAGAGTGATTATTCCTCTACACGGTCCAATCAAACACTCCCGGGTTCAGCCGCAGAGTGATTATCCCTCTACACCACCCATCACACTCTCCCGGGGTCAGACACAGAGTGAATCTCCCTCCACACCGTCCCATCACACACTCCAGTGGTCAGACACAGTGTGATTATTCCTCTACACGGTCCCATCAAACACTCCCGGTGTCAGACACAGAGTGAATCTCCCTCCACACCGTCCCATCACACTCTCACGTGGTCAGACACTGAGTGATTATTCCTCTACACGGTCCCATCACACACTCCCGTGGTCAAACACAGAGTGATTATTCCTCTTCATGGTTCCATCAAACACTCCCGGGGTCAGAATCAGGGTGACTCTCCCTCCACACCGTCCCATCACACACTCCAGGGGTCAGACACAGATTGATTATTGATCTACACGGTACAACCAAACACTCCCGGGGTCAGACCCAGAGAGATTATTCCTCTACACGGTACCATCAAACTCTCCCGGGGTCAGACACAGAGTGAATCTCAATCCTCAAAGTCCAATCACACACACCCGGGGTCAGACACAGAGAGATTATTCCTCTACACGGTACCATCAAACACTCCCGGGGTCAGACACAGAGAGATTATTTCTCTACACGGTCCCATCAAACTCTCCCGGTGTCAGACAGAGAGCCATTATCCCTCTACAAGGTCACATCAAACACTTCCGTGGTCAGACACAGAGTGATTATTCCTCTACACGGCCCCATCAAACTCTCCCGGGGTCAGACACAGACTGAATCTCCCTCCACACCGTCCCATCATACAATCCCGGGGTCAGCCGCAGAGTGATTATCCCTCTACACCGCCCATCACACTCTCCCGGGGTCAGACACAGAGTGAATCTCCCTCCACACCGTGCCATCACACACTCCCGTGGTCAGACACAGAGTGATTATTTCTCTACACGGTCCCATCAAACACTCCTGGGGTCAGACAGAGACTGAATCTCCCTCCACACCGTCCCATCACACACTCACGTGGTCAGACACAGGGTGATTAATACTCCACACCGACGCATCACACACTCCCGTGGTCAAACACAGAGTGATTAGTCCTCTACAAGGTCGCATCAAACACTACCGGGGACAGACACAGAGTGAATCTCAATTCACACCGTCCCATCACACACTCCCGGGGTCAGACACAGAGAGTTTATTCCTCTACACGGTACCATCAAACACTCCCGGGGTCAGACACAGAGAGATTATTCCTCTACACGGACCCATCAAACACTCCCGGGGTCAGACACAGAGTGAATCTCAATCCTCACCGTCGAATCACACACACCCGGGGTCAGACACAGAGAGATTATTCCTCTACACGGTACCATCAAACACTCCCGGGGTCAGACACAGAGAGATTATTCCTTTACACGGTCCCATCAAACACTCCCGGTGTCAGACACAGAGTCATTATCCCTCTACAAGGTCACATCAAACACTTCCGTGGTCAGACACAGAGTGATTATTCCTCTACACGGCCCCATCAAACTCTCCCGGGGTCAGACACAGACTGAATCTCCCTCCACACCGTCCCATCATACAATCCCGGGTTCAGACACAGAGTGATTATTCCTCTACACGGTCCAATCAAACACTCCCCGGGTCAGCCGCAGAGTGATTATCCCTCTACACCACCCATCACACTCTCCCGGGGTCAGACACAGAGTGAATCTCCCTCCACACCGTCCCATCACACACTCCCGTGGTCAGACACAGAGTGATTATTCCTCTACACGGCCCCATCAAACTCTCCCGGGGTCAGACACAGAGTGAATCTCCCTCCACACCGTCCCATCACACACTCACGTGGTCAGACACTGAGTGATTATTCCTCTACACGGTCCCATCACACACTCCCGTGGTCAAACACAGAGAGATTATTCCTCTTCATGGTTCCATCAAACACTCCCGGGGTCAGACACAGTGTGAATCTCCCTCCACACAGTCCCATCACACACTCCCAGGGTCAGACACAGAGGGATTATTCCTCTACACTGTCCCATCACACACTCCCGTGGTCAGACACAGAGTGATTAATACTCTACACCGACGCATCACACACTCCCGTGGTCAAACACAGAGTGATTATTCCTCTACACGGTTCCATCAAACTCTCCCGGGGTCAGACACAGAGTGATTATTGATCTACACGGTCCAATCAAACACTCCCGGGGTCATACCCAGAGAGATTATTCCTCTACACGGTACCATCAAACTCTCCCGGGGTCAGACACAGAGTGAATCTCAATCCTCACCGTCCAATCACACACACCCGGGGTCAGACACAGAGAGATTATTCCTCTACACGGTACCATCAAACACTACCGGGGTCAGACACAGAGAGATTATTTCTCTACACGGTCCCATCAAACACTCCCGGTGTCAGACAGAGAGCCATTATCCCTCTACAATGTCACATCAAACACTTCCGTGGTCAGACACAGAGTGATTATTCCTCTACACGGCCCCATCAAACTCTCCCGGGGTCAGACACAGACTGAATCTCCCTCCACACCGTCCCATCACACACTCCCGTGGTCAGACACAGAGTGATTATTTCTCTACACGGTCCCATCAAACACTCCTGGGGTCAGACAGAGACTGAATCTCCCTCCACACCGTCCCATCACACACTCCCGTGGTCAGACACAGAGTGATTAATACTCCACACCGACGCATCACACACTCCCGTGGTCAAACACAGAGTGATTAGTCCTCTACAAGGTCCCATCAAACACTACCGGGGACAGACACAGAGTGAATCTCAATTCACACCGTCCCATCACACACTCCCGGGGTCAGACACAGAGAGTTTATTCCTCTACACGGTACCATCAAACACTCCCGGGGTCAGACACAGAGAGATTATGCCTCTACACGGACCCATCAAACACTCCCGGGGTCAGACACAGAGTGAATCTCAATCCTCACCGTCCAATCACACACACCCGGGGTCAGACACAGAGAGATTATTCCTCTACACGGTACCATCAAACACTCCCGGGGTCAGACACAGAGAGATTATTCCTCTACACGGTCCCATCAAACAATCCCGGTGTCAGACACAGAGTCATTATCCCTCTACAAGGTCACATCAAACACTTCCGTGGTCAGACACAGAGTGATTATTCCTCTACACGGCCCCATCAAACTCTCCCGGGGTCAGACACAGACTGAATCTCCCTCCACACCGTCCCATCATACAATCCCGGGTTCAGACACAGAGTGATTATTCGTCTACACGGTCCAATCAAGCACTCCCGGGGACAGCCGCAGAGTGATTATCCCTCTACACCACCCATCACACTCTCCCGGGGTCAGACACAGAGTGAATCTCCCTCCACACCGTCCCATCACACACTCCCGTGGTCAGAAACAGAGTGATTATTCCTCTACACGGTCCCATCAAACACTCCCGTGGTCAGACACAGAGTGATTAATACTCCACACCGACGCATCACACACTCCCGTGGTCAAACACAGAGTGATTAGTCCTCTACAAGGTCCCATCAAACACTACCGGGGACAGACACAGAGTGAATCTCAATTCACACCGTCCCATCACACACTCCCGGGGTCAGACACAGAGAGTTTATTCCTCTACACGGTACCATCAAACACTCCCGGGGTCAGACACAGAGAGATTCTTCCTCTACACGGACCCATCAAACACTCCCGGGGTCAGACACAGAGTGAATCTCAACCCTCACCGTCCAATCACACACACCCGGGGTCAGACACAGAGAGATTATTCCTCTACACGGTACCATCAAACACTCCCGGGGTCAGACACAGAGAGATTATTCCTTTACACGGACCCATCAAACACTCCCGGTGTCAGACACAGAGTCATTATCCCTCTACAAGGTCACATCAAACACTTCCGTGGTCAGACACAGAGTGATTATTCCTCTACACGGTCCCATCAAACACTCCCGGGGTCAGACACAGAGTGAATCTCCCTCCACCCCGTCCCATCACACACTCCCGTGTTCAGACACAGAGTGATTATTCCTCTACACGGTCCCATCAAACACTCCCGGGGTCAGACACAGAGTGAATCTCCCTCCACACCGTCCCATCACACACTCACGTGGTCAGACACTGAGTGATTATTCCTCTACACGGTCCCATCACACACTCCCGTGGTCAAACACAGAGTGATTATTCCTCTTCATGGTCCCATCATACACTCCCGGGGTCAGACACAGTGTGAATCTCCCTCCACACAGTCCCATCACACACTCCCAGGGTCAGACACAGAGGGATTATTCCTCTACACGGTCCCATCACACACTCCCGTGGTCAGACACAGAGTGATTAATAGTCTACACCGACGCATCACACACTCCCGTGGTCAAACACAGAGTGATTATTCCTCTACACGGTACCATCAAACTCTCCCGGGGTCAGACACAGAGTGAATCTCAATCCTCACCGTCCAATCACACACACCCGTGGTCAGACACAGAGCGATTATTCCTCTACACGGTACCATCAAACACTCCCGGGGTCAGACACAGAGAGATTATTTCTCTACACGGTCCCATCAAACTCTCCCGGTGTCAGACAGAGAGCCATTATCCCTCTACAAGGTCACATCAAACACTTCCGTGGTCAGACACAGAGTGATTATTCCTCTACACGGCCCCATCAAATTCTCCCGGGGTCAGACACAGACTGAATCTCCCTCCACACCGTCCCATCATACAATCCCGGGGTCAGACACAGAGTGATTATTCCTCTACACGGTCCAATCAAACACTCCCGGGGTCAGCCGCAGAGTGATTATCCCTCTACACCGCCCATCACACTCTCCCGGGGTCAGACACAGAGTGAATCTCCCTCCACACCGTCCCATCACACACTCCCGTGGTCAGACACAGAGTGATTATTTCTCTACACGGTCCCATCAAACACTCCTGGGGTCAGACAGAGACTGAATCTCCCTCCACACCGTCCCATCGCACACTCCCGTGGTCAGACTCAGAGTGATTAATACTCCACACCGACGCATCACACACTCCCGTGGTCAAACACAGAGTGATTAGTCCTCTACAAGGTCCCGTCAAACACTACCGGGGACAGACACAGAGTGAATCTCAATTCACACCGTCCCATCACACACTCCCGGGGTCAGACACAGAGAGTTAATCCTCTACACAGTACCATCAAACACTCCCGGGGTCAGACACAGAGAGATTATGCCTCTACACGGACCCATCAAACACTCCCTGGGTCAGACACAGAGTGAATCTCAATCCTCACCGTCGAATCACACACACCCGGGGTCAGACACAGAGAGATTATTCCTCTACACGGTACCATCAAACACTCCCGGGGTCAGACACAGAGAGATTATTCCTCTACACGGTCCAATCAAACACTCCCGGGGTCAGCCGCAGAGTGATTATCCCTCTACACCACCCATCACACTCTCCCGGGGTCAGACACAGAGTGATTATTCCTCTACACGGTCCCATCAAACACTCCCGGGGTCAGACACAGAGTGAATCTCCCTCCACACCGTCCCATCACACACTCACGTGGTCAGACACTGAGTGATTATTCCTCTACGCGGTCCCATCACACACTCCCGTGGTCAAACACAGAGTGATTATTCCTCTTCATGGTTCCATCAAACACTTCCGTGGTCAGACACAGTGTGAATCTCCCTCCACACAGTCCCATCACTCACTCCCAGGGTCAGACACAGAGGGATTATTCCTCAACACGGTCCCATCACACACTCCCGTGGTCAGACACAGAGTGATTAATACTCTACACCGACGCATCACACACTCCCGTGGTCAAACACAGAGTGATTATTCCTCTACACGGTTCCATCAAACTCTCCCGGGGTCAGAATCAGGGTGACTCTCCCTCCACACCGTCCCATCACACACTCCCGGGGTCAGACCCAGAGAGATTATTCCTCTACACGGTACCATCAAACTCTCCCGGGGTCAGACACAGAGTGAATCTCAATCCTCACCGTCCAATCACACACACCCGGGGTCAGACACAGAGAGATTATTCCTCTACACGGTACCATCAAACACTCCCGGGGTCAGACACAGAGAGATTATTTCTGTACGCGGCCCCATCAAGCTCTCCCGGGGTCAGACACAGAGTGAATCTCCCTCCACACCGTCCCATCACACACTCCCGTGGTCAGACACAGAGTGATTATTTCTCTACACGGTCCCATCAAACTCTCCTGGGGTCAGACATAGACTGAATCTCCCTCCACACCGTCCCATCACACACTCCCGTGGTCAGACACAGAGTGATTAATACTCCACACCGACGCATCACACACTCCCGTGGTCAAACACAGAGTGATTATTCCACTACACGGTTCCATCAAACACTCCCGGGGTCAGAATCAGGGTGAATCTCCCTCCACACCGTCCCATCACACACTCCCCGGGTCAGACACAGAGAGATTATTCCTCTAGCCGGTCCCATCAAACACTCCCGGGGTCAGCCACAGAGTGATTATTCCTCTACACAGCCCATCACACTCTCCCGGGGTCAGACACAGAGTGAATCTCCCTCCACACCGTCCCATCACACACTCCCGTGGTCAGACACTGAGTGATTTTTCCTCTACACGGTCCAATCATACACTCCCGGGGTCATACACAGAGTGAATCTCCCTCCACACCGTCCCATCACACAATCCCGTGGTCAGACACAGAGTGATTATTCCTCTACACTGTCCCATCAAACACTCCCGGGGTCAGACACGGAGTGAATCTCCCTCCACACCGTCCCATCACACACTCACGTGGTCAGACCCTGAGTGATTATTCCTCTACACGGTCCCATCACACACTCCCGTGGTCAAACACAGAGTGATTATTCCTCTTCATGGTTCCATCAAACACACCCGTGGTCAGACACAGTGTGAATCTCCCTCCACACAGTCCCATCACACACTCCCAGGGTCAGACACTGAGGGATTATTCCTCTACACGGTCCCATCACAGACTCCCGTGGTCAGACACAGAGTGATTAATACTCTACACCGACGCATCACACACTCCCGTGGTCAAACACAGAGTGATTATTCCTCTACACGGTTCCATCAAACTCTCCCGGGGTCAGAATCAGTGTGACTCTCCCACCACACCGTCCCATCACACACTCCCGGGGTCAGACACAGAGTGATTATTGATCTACACGGTCCAATCAAACACTCCCGGGGTCAGACCCAGAGAGATTATTCCTCTACACGGTACCATCAAACTCTCCCGGGGTCAGACACAGAGTGAATCTCAATCCTCACCGTCCAATCACACACACCCGGGGTCAGACACAGAGAGATTATTCCTCTACACGGTACCATCAAACACACCCGGGGTCAGACACAGAGAGATTATTTCTCTACACGGTCCCATCAAACACTCCCGGTGTCAGGCAGAGAGCCATTATCCCTCTACAAGGTCACATCAAACACTTCCGTGGTCAGACAGAGAGTGATTATTCCTCTACACGGCCCCATCAAACTCTCCCGCGGTCAGACACAGACTGAATCTCCCTCCACACAGTCCCATCATACAATCCCGGGGTCAGACACAGAGTGATTATTCCTCTACACGTTTCCATCAAACTCTCCCGGGGTCAGAATCAGGGTGACTCTCCCTCCACACCGTCACATCACACACTCCCGGGGTCAGACACAGTGTGATTATTGATCTACACGGTCCAATCAAACACTCCCGGGGTCAGACCCAGAGAGATTATTCCTCTACACGGTACCATCAAACTCTCCCGGGGTCAGACACAGAGTGAATCTCAATCCTCACCGTCCAATCACACACATCCGTGGTCAGACACAGAGCGATTATTCCTCTACACGGTACCATCAAACACTCCCGGGGTCAGACACAGAGAGATTATTTCTCTACACTGTCCCATCAAACACTCCCGGTGTCAGACAGAGAGCCATTATCCCTCTACAAGGTCACATCAAACACTTCCGTGGTCAGACACAGAGTGATTATTCCTCTACACGGCCCCATCAAATTCTCCCGGGGTCAGACACAGACTGAATCTCCCTCCACACCGTCCCATCATACAATCCCGGGGTCAGACACAGAGTGATTATTCCTCTACACGGTCCAATCAAACACTCCCGGGGTCAGCCGCAGAGTGATTATCCCTCTACACCGCCCATCACACTCTCCCGGGGTCAGACACAGAGTGAATCTCCCTCCACACCGTCCCATCACACACTCCCGTGGTCAGACACAGAGTGATAATTTCTCTACACGGTCCCATCAAACACTCCTGGGGTCAGACAGAGACTGAATCTCCCTCCACACCGTCCCATCACACACTCCCGTGGTCAGACACAGAGTGATTAATACTCCACACCGACGCATCACACACTCCCGTGGTCAAACACAGAGTGATTAGTCCTCTACAAGGTCCCGTCAAACACTACCGGGGACAGACACAGAGTGAATCTCAATTCACACCGTCCCATCACACACTCCCGTGGTCAGACACAGAGAGTTAATCCTCTACACAGTACCATCAAACACTCCCGGGGTCAGACACAGAGAGATTATGCCTCTACACGGACCCATCAAACACTCCCGGGGTCAGACACAGAGTGAATCTCAATCCTCACCGTCGAATCACACACACCCGGGGTCAGACACAGAGAGATTATTCCTCTACACGGTACCATCAAACACTCCCGGGGTCAGACACAGAGAGATTATTCCTCTACACGGTACCATCAAACACTCCCGGTGTCAGACACAGAGTCATTATCCCTCTACAAGGTCACATCAAACACTTCCGTGGTCAGACACAGAGTGATTATTCCTCTACACGGCCCCATCAAACTCTCCCGGGGTCAGACACAGACTGAATCTCCCTCCACACCGTCCCATCATACAATCCCGGGTTCAGACACAGAGTGATTATTCCTCTACACGGTCCAATCAAACACTCCCGGGGTCAGCCGCAGAGTGATTATCCCTCTACACCACCCATCACACTCTCCCGGGGTCAGACACAGAGTGATTATTCCTCTACACGGTCCCATCAAACACTCCCGGGGTCAGACACAGAGTGAATCTCACTCCACACCGTCCCATCACACACTCACGTGGTCAGACACTGAGTGATTATTCCTCTACACGGTCCCATCACACACTCCCGTGGTCAAACACAGAGTGATTATTCCTCTTCATGGTTCCATCAAACACTTCCGTGGTCAGACACAGTGTGAATCTCCCTCCACACAGTCCCATCACTCACTCCCAGGGTCAGACACAGAGGGATTATTCCTCTACACGGTCCCATCACACACTCCCGTGGTCAAACACAGAGTGATTATTCCTCTACACGGTTCCATCAAACTCTCCCGGGGTCAGACACAGAGTGAATCTCAATCCTCACCGTCCAATCACACACACCCGGGGTCAGACACAGAGAGATTATTCCTCTACACGGTACCATCAAACACTCCCGGGGTCAGACACAGAGAGATTATTTCTCTACGCGGTCCCATCAAACACTCCCGGTGTCAGACAGAGAGCCATTATCCCTCTACAAGGTCACATCAAACACTTCCGTGGTCAGACACAGAGTGATTATTCCTCTACACGGCCCCATCAAATTCTCCCGGGGTCAGACACAGACTGAATCTCCCCCCACACCGTCCCATCATACAATCCCGGGGTCAGACACAGTGTGATTATTCCTCTACACGGTCCAATCAAACACTCCCGGGGTCAGCCGCAGAGTGATTATCCCTCTACACCGCCCATCACACTCTCCCGGGGTCAGACACAGAGTGAATCTCCCTCCACACCGTCCCATCACACACTCCCGTGGTCAGACACAGAGTGATAATTTCTCTACACGGTCCCATCAAACACTCCTGGGGTCAGACAGAGACTGAATCTCCCTCCACACCGTCCCATCACACACTCCCGTGGTCAGACACAGAGTGATTAATACTCCACACCGACGCATCACACACTCCCGTGGTCAAACACAGAGTGATTAGTCCTCTACAAGGTCCCGTCAAACACTACCGGGGACAGACACAGAGTGAATCTCAATTCACACCGTCCCATCACACACTCCTGGTGTCAGACACAGAGAGTTAATCCTCTACACAGTACCATCAAACACTCCCGGGGTCAGACACAGAGAGATTATGCCTCTACACGGACCCATCAAACACTCCCGGGGTCAGACACAGAGTGAATCTCAATCCTCACCGTCGAATCACACACACCCGGGGTCAGACACAGAGAGATTATTCCTCTACACGATACCATCAAACACTCCCTGGGTCAGACACAGAGAGATTATTCCTCTACACGGTCCCATCAAACACTCCCGGTGTCAGACACAGAGTCATTATCCCTCTACAAGGTCACATCAAACACTTCCGTGGTCAGACACAGAGTGATTATTCCTCAACACGGCCCCATCAAACTCTCCCGGGGTCAGACACAGACTGAATCTCCCTCCACACCGTCCCATCATACAATCCCGGGTTCAGACACAGAGTGATTATTCCTCTACACGGTCCAATCAAACACTCCCGGGGTCAGCCGCAGAGTGATTATCCCTCTACACCACCCATCACACTCTCCCGGGGTCAGAAACAGAGTGATTATTCATCTACACGGTCCCATCAAACACTCCCGGGGTCAGACACAGAGTGATTATTCCTCTTCATGGTTCCATCAAACACTTCCGTGGTCAGACACAGTGTGAATCTCCCTCCACACAGTCCCATCACTCACTCCCAGGGTCAGACACAGAGGGATTATTCCTCTACACGGTCCCATCACAAACTCCCGTGGTCAAACACAGAGTGATTATTCCTCTACACGGTTCCATCAAACTCTCCCGGGGTCAGAATCAGTGTGACTCTCCCACCACACCGTCCCATCACACACTCCCGGGGTCAGACACAGAGTGATTATTGATCTACACGGTCCAATCAAACACTCCCGGGGTCAGACCCAGAGAGATTATTCCTCTACACGGTACCATCAAACTCTCCCGGGGTCAGACACAGAGTGAATCTCAATCCTCACCGTCCAATCACACACACCCGGGGTCAGACACAGAGAGATTATTCCTCTACACGGTACCATCAAACACACCCGGGGTCAGACACAGAGAGATTATTTCTCTACACGGTCCCATCAAACACTCCCGGTGTCAGGCAGAGAGCCATTATCCCTCTACAAGGTCACATCAAACACTTCCGTGGTCAGACAGAGAGTGATTATTCCTCTACACGGCCCCATCAAACTCTCCCGCGGTCAGACACAGACTGAATCTCCCTCCACACAGTCCCATCATACAATCCCGGGGTCAGACACAGAGTGATTATTCCTCTACACGTTTCCATCAAACTCTCCCGGGGTCAGAATCAGGGTGACTCTCCCTCCACACCGTCACATCACACACTCCCGGGGTCAGACACAGTGTGATTATTGATCTACACGGTCCAATCAAACACTCCCGGGGTCAGACCCAGAGAGATTATTCCTCTACACGGTACCATCAAACTCTCCCGGGGTCAGACACAGAGTGAATCTCAATCCTCTCCGTCCAATCACACACATCCGTGGTCAGACACAGAGCGATTATTCCTCTACACGGTACCATCAAACACTCCCGGGGTCAGACACAGAGAGATTATTTCTCTACACTGTCCCATCAAACACTCCCGGTGTCAGACAGAGAGCCATTATCCCTCTACAAGGTCACATCAAACACTTCCGTGGTCAGACACAGAGTGATTATTCCTCTACACGGCCCCATCAAATTCTCCCGGGGTCAGACACAGACTGAATCTCCCTCCACACCGTCCCATCATACAATCCCGGGGTCAGACACAGAGTGATTATTCCTCTACACGGTCCAATCAAACACTCCCGGGGTCAGCCGCAGAGTGATTATCCCTCTACACCGCCCATCACACTCTCCCGGGGTCAGACACAGAGTGAATCTCCCTCCACACCGTCCCATCACACACTCCCGTGGTCAGACACAGAGTGATAATTTCTCTACACGGTCCCATCAAACACTCCTGGGGTCAGACAGAGACTGAATCTCCCTCCACACCGTCCCATCACACACTCCCGTGGTCAGACACAGAGTGATTAATACTCCACACCGACGCATCACACACTCCCGTGGTCAAACACAGAGTGATTAGTCCTCTACAAGGTCCCGTCAAATACTACCGGGGACAGACACAGAGTGAATCTCAATTCACACCGTCCCATCACACACTCCCGTGGTCAGACACAGAGAGTTAATCCTCTACACAGTACCATCAAACACTCCCGGGGTCAGACACAGAGAGATTATGCCTCTACACGGACCCATCAAACACTCCCGGGGTCAGACACAGAGTGAATCTCAATCCTCACCGTCGAATCACACACACCCGGGGTCAGACACAGAGAGATTATTCCTCTACACGGTACCATCAAACACTCCCGGGGTCAGACACAGAGAGATTATTCCTCTACACGGTACCATCAAACACTCCCGGTGTCAGACACAGAGTCATTATCCCTCTACAAGGTCACATCAAACACTTCCGTGGTCAGACACAGAGTGATTATTCCTCTACACGGCCCCATCAAACTCTCCCGGGGTCAGACACAGACTGAATCTCCCTCCACACCGTCCCATCATACAATCCCGGGTTCAGACACAGAGTGATTATTCCTCTACACGGTCCAATCAAACACTCCCGGGGTCAGCCGCAGAGTGATTATCCCTCTACACCACCCATCACACTCTCCCGGGGTCAGACACAGAGTGATTATTCCTCTACACGGTCCCATCAAACACTCCCGGGGTCAGACACAGAGTGAATCTCACTCCACACCGTCCCATCACACACTCACGTGGTCAGACACTGAGTGATTATTCCTCTACACGGTCCCATCACACACTCCCGTGGTCAAACACAGAGTGATTATTCCTCTTCATGGTTCCATCAAACACTTCCGTGGTCAGACACAGTGTGAATCTCCCTCCACACAGTCCCATCACTCACTCCCAGGGTCAGACACAGAGGGATTATTCCTCTACACGGTCCCATCACACACTCCCGTGGTCAAACACAGAGTGATTATTCCTCTACACGGTTCCATCAAACTCTCCCGGGGTCAGACACAGAGTGAATCTCAATCCTCACCGTCCAATCACACACACCCGGGGTCAGACACAGAGAGATTATTCCTCTACACGGTACCATCAAACACTCCCGGGGTCAGACACAGAGAGATTATTTCTCTACGCGGTCCCATCAAACACTCCCGGTGTCAGACAGAGAGCCATTATCCCTCTACAAGGTCACATCAAACACTTCCGTGGTCAGACACAGAGTGATTATTCCTCTACACGGCCCCATCAAATTCTCCCGGGGTCAGACACAGACTGAATCTCCCCCCACACCGTCCCATCATACAATCCCGGGGTCAGACACAGTGTGATTATTCCTCTACACGGTCCAATCAAACACTCCCGGGGTCAGCCGCAGAGTGATTATCCCTCTACACCGCCCATCACACTCTCCCGGGGTCAGACACAGAGTGAATCTCCCTCCACACCGTCCCATCACACACTCCCGTGGTCAGACACAGAGTGATAATTTCTCTACACGGTCCCATCAAACACTCCTGGGGTCAGACAGAGACTGAATCTCCCTCCACACCGTCCCATCACACACTCCCGTGGTCAGACACAGAGTGATTAATACTCCACACCGACGCATCACACACTCCCGTGGTCAAACACAGAGTGATTAGTCCTCTACAAGGTCCCGTCAAACACTACCGGGGACAGACACAGAGTGAATCTCAATTCACACCGTCCCATCACACACTCCTGGTGTCAGACACAGAGAGTTAATCCTCTACACAGTACCATCAAACACTCCCGGGGTCAGACACAGAGAGATTATGCCTCTACACGGACCCATCAAACACTCCCGGGGTCAGACACAGAGTGAATCTCAATCCTCACCGTCGAATCACACACACCCGGGGTCAGACACAGAGAGATTATTCCTCTACACGATACCATCAAACACTCCCTGGGTCAGACACAGAGAGATTATTCCTCTACACGGTCCCATCAAACACTCCCGGTGTCAGACACAGAGTCATTATCCCTCTACAAGGTCACATCAAACACTTCCGTGGTCAGACACAGAGTGATTATTCCTCAACACGGCCCCATCAAACTCTCCCGGGGTCAGACACAGACTGAATCTCCCTCCACACCGTCCCATCATACAATCCCGGGTTCAGACACAGAGTGATTATTCCTCTACACGGTCCAATCAAACACTCCCGGGGTCAGCCGCAGAGTGATTATCCCTCTACACCACCCATCACACTCTCCCGGGGTCAGAAACAGAGTGATTATTCATCTACACGGTCCCATCAAACACTCCCGGGGTCAGACACAGAGTGATTATTCCTCTTCATGGTTCCATCAAACACTTCCGTGGTCAGACACAGTGTGAATCTCCCTCCACACAGTCCCATCACTCACTCCCAGGGTCAGACACAGAGGGATTATTCCTCTACACGGTCCCATCACAAACTCCCGTGGTCAAACACAGAGTGATTATTCCTCTACACGGTTCCATCAAACTCTCCCGGGGTCAGAATCAGGGTGACTCTCCCCCCACACCGTCCCATCACACACTCCCGGGGTCAGACCCAGAGAGATTATTCCTCTACACGGTACCATCAAACTCTCCCGGGGTCAGACACAGAGTGAATCTCAATCCTCACCGTCCAATCACACACACCCGGGGTCAGACACAGAGAGATTATTCCTCTACACGGTACCATCAAACACTCCCGGGGTCAGACACAGAGAGATTATTTCTGTACGCGGCCCCATCAAGCTCTCCCGGGGTCAGACACAGAGTGAATCTCCCTCCACACCGTCCCATCACACACTCCCGTGGTCAGACACAGAGTGATTATTTCTCTACACGGTCCCATCAAACTCTCCTGGGGTCAGACATAGACTGAATCTCCCTCCACACCGTCCCATCACACACTCCCGTGGTCAGACACAGAGTGATTAATACTCCACACCGACGCATCACACACTCCCGTGGTCAAACACAGAGTGATTATTCCACTACACGGTTCCATCAAACACTCCCGGGGTCAGAATCAGGGTGAATCTCCCTCCACACCGTCCCATCACACACTCCCCGGGTCAGACACAGAGAGATTATTCCTCTAGCCGGTCCCATCAAACACTCCCGGGGTCAGCCACAGAGTGATTATTCCTCTACACAGCCCATCACACTCTCCCGGGGTCAGACACAGAGAGAATCTCCCTCCACACCGTCCCATCACACACTCCCGTGGTCAGACACAGAGTGATTTTTCCTCTACACGGTCCAATCATACACACCCGGGGTCAGACACAGAGTGAATCTCCCTCCACACCGTCCCATCACACACTCCCGTGGTCAGACACAGAGTGATTATTCCTCTACACTGTCCCATCAAACACTCCCGGGGTCAGACACGGAGTGAATCTCCCTCCACACCGTCCCATCACACACTCACGTGGTCAGACACTGAGTGATTATTCCTCTACACGGTCCCATCACACACTCCCGTGGTCAAACACAGAGTGATTATTCCTCTTCATGGTTCCATCAAACACACCCGGGGTCAGACACAGTGTGAATCTCCCTCCACACAGTCCCATCACACACTCCCAGGGTCAGACACTGAGGGATTATTCCTCTACACGGTCCCATCACAGACTCCTGTGGTCAGACCCAGAGAGATTATTCGTCTACACGGTACCATCAAACTCTCCCGGGGTCAGACACAGAGTGAATCTGAATCCTCACCGTCCAATCACACACACCCGGGGTCAGACACAGAGAGATTATTCCTCTACACGGTACCATCAAACACACCCGGGGTCAGACACAGAGAGATTATTTCTCTACAAGGTCCCATCAAACACTCCCGGTGTCAGACAGAGAGCCATTATCCCTCTACAAGGTCACATCAAACACTTCCGTGGTCAGACACAGAGTGATTATTCCTCTACACGGCCCCATCAAACTCTCCCGCGGTCAGACACAGACTGAATCTCCCTCCACACAGTCCCATCATACAATCCCGGGGTCAGACACAGAGTGATTATTCCTCTACACGTTCCAATCAAACACTCCCGGGGTCAGCCGCAGAGTGATTATCCCTCTACACCGCCCATCACACTCTCCCGGGGTCAGACACAGAGTGAATCTCCCTCCACACCGTCCCATCACACACTCCCGTGGTCAGACACAGAGTGATTATTTCTCTACACGGTCCCATCAAACACTCCTGGGGTCAGACATAGACTGAATCTCCCTCCACACCGTCCCATCACACACTCCCTTGGTCAGACACAGAGTGATTAATACTCCACACCGACGCATCACACACTCCCGTGGTCAAACACAGAGTGATTAGTCCTCTACAAGGTCCCATCAAACACTACCGGGGACAGACACAGAGTGAATCTCAATTCACACCGTCCCATCACACACTCCCGGGATCAGACACAGAGAGTTTATTCCTCTACACGGTACCATCAAACACTCCCGGGGTCAGACACAGAGAGATTATTCCTCTACACGGACCCATCAAACACTCCCGGGGTCAGACACAGAATGAATCTCAATCCTCACCGTCCAATCACACACACCCGGGGTCAGACACAGAGAGATTATTCCTCTACACGGTACCATCAAACACTCCCGGGGTAAGACACAGAGAGATTATTCCTCTACACGGTCCCATCAAACACTCCCGGTGTCAGACACAGAGTCATTATCCCTCTACAAGGTCACAACAAACACTTCCGTGGTCAGACACAGAGTGATTATTCCTCTACACGGTCCAATCAAACACTCCCGGGGTCAGCCGCAGAGTGATTATCCCTCTACACCACCCATCACACTCTCCTGGGGTCAGACACAGAGTGAATCTCCCTCCACACCGTCCCATCACACACTCCCGTGGTCAGACACAGAGTGATTATTCCTCTACACGGCCCCATCAAACTCTCCCGGGGTCAGACAGAGACTGAATCTCCCTCCACACCGTCCCATCATACAATCCCGGGTTCAGGCACAGAGTGATTATTCCTCTACACGGTCCAATCAAACACTCCCGGGGTCAGCCGCAGAGAGATTATCCCTCTACACCACCCATCACACTCTCCCGGGGTCAGACACAGAGTGAATCTTCCTCCACACCGTCCCATCACACACTCCCGTGATCAGACACAGAGTGATTATTCCTCTACACGGTCCCATCAAACACTCCCGGGGTCAGACACAGAGTGAATCTCCCTCCACACCGTCCCATCACACACTCACGTGGTCAGACACTGAGTGATTATTCCTCTACACGGTCCCATCACACACTCCCGTGGTCAAACACAGAGTGATTATTCCTCTTCATGGTTCCATCTAACACTCCCGGGGTCAGACACAGTGTGCATCTCCCTCCACACAGTCCCATCACACACTCCCAGGGTCAGACACAGAGTGATTAATACTCTACACCGACGCATCACACACTCCCGTGGTCAAACACAGAGTGATTATTCCCCTACACGGTTCCATCAAACTCTCCCGGTGTCAGAATCAGGGTGAATCTCCCTCCACACCGTTCCATCACACACTCCCGTGGTCATACACAGAGTGATTATTCCTCTACATGGTTCCATCAAACACTCCCGGGGTCAGACACAGTGTGAATCTCCCTCCACACAGTCCCATCACACACTCCCAGGGTCAGACACAGAGGGATTATTCCTCTACATGGTCCCATCAAACACTCCCGGGGTCAGACACAGAGTGAATCTCCCTCCACACCGTCCCATCAAACACTCCCGTGGTCAGACACAGAGTGATTATTCCTCTACACGGTCCCATCAAACACTCCCGTGGTCAGACACAGAGTGAATCTCCCTCCACACCGTCCCATCACACACTCACGTGGTCAGACACTGAGTGATTATTCCTCTACACAGTCCCATCACACACTCCCGTGGTCAAACACAGAGTGATTATTCCTCTTCATGGTTCCATCTAACACTCCCGGGGTCAGACACAGTGTGCATCTCCCTCCACACAGTCCCATCACACACTCCCAGGGTCAGACACAGAGTGATTAATACTCTACACCGACGCATCACACACTCCCGTGGTCAAACACAGAGTGATTATTCCCCTACACGGGTCCATCAAACTCTCCCGGTGTCAGAATCAGGGTGAATCTCCCTCCACACCGTTCCATCACACACTCCCGTGGTCATACACAGAGTGATTATTCCTCTACATGGTTCCATCAAACACTCCCGGGGTCAGACACAGTGTGAATCTCCCTCCACACAGTCCCATCACACACTCCCAGGGTCAGACACAGAGGGATTATTCCTCTACATGGTCCCATCAAACACTCCCGGGGTCAGACACAGAGTGAATCTCCCTCCACACCGTCCCATCAAACACTCCCGGGGTCAGACACAGAGAGATTATTACTCTACACGGTCCCATCAAACAATCCCGGTGTCAGACGCAGAGTCATTATTCCTCTACAAGGTCTCATCAAACTCTTCCGTGGTCAGACACAGAGTGATTATTCCTCTACACGGTACCATCACACTCTCCCGGTGTCAGACACAAGGTGAATCTCCTTCAACACTGTCCCATCACAGTCTGCCGGGGTCAGACACACAGTGATTATTCCTCTACACGGTCCCATCAAACAGTCCCGGGGTCAGACACAGAGTGAATCTCCCTCTACGCCGTCCCATCACACACTCCCGGGTTCAGACACAGAGTGATGATTCCTCTACACGGTCCCATCAAACTCTCCCGGGTTCAGACACAGAGTGATTATTCCTCTACACGGTCCCATCAAACGATCCCGGTGGTCAGACACAGAGTGATTATTCCTCTACACGGCCCCATCAAACACTCCCAGGGTCAGACACAGAGTTATTATTCCTCTACACGGTCCCATCAAACGATCCCGGTGGTCAGACACAGAGTGATTATTCCTCTACACGGTACCATCAAACACTCCCAGGGTCAGACACAGAGTGATTATTCCTCTACACGGTCCCATCAAAAAAAACCTGGGATCAGACGCAGTGTGAATCTCCCTCACACCGTCCCATCACACACTCCCGGGGTAAGACACAGAGTGATTATTCCTCTACAAGGTCCCATCAAACACTACCGGGGACTGACACAGAGTGAATCTCAATCCTCACCGTCCAATCACACGCACCCGGGGTCAGACACAGAGAGATTATTCCTCTACACGGTACCATCAAACACTGCCGGGGTCAGACACAGAGAGATTATTCATCTACACGGTCCCATCAAACACTCCCGGTGTCAGACACAGAGTCATTATCCCTCTACAAGGTCACCTCAAACACTCCCGCGGTCAGACACAGAGTGATTATTCCTCTACACGGTCCAATCAAACACTCCCGGGGTCAGACATAGACTGAATCTCCCTCCACACCGTCCCATCACACACTCCCGTGGTCAGACACAGAGTGATTAATACTCCACACCGACGGATCACACACTCCCGTTGTCAAACACAGAGTGATTATTCCACTACACGGTTCCATCACACTCTCCCGGTGTCAGACACAGGGTGAATGTCCTTCAACACTGTCCCATCACAGTCTGCCGGGGTCAGACACACAGTGATTATTCCTCTAAACGGTCCCATCAAACAGTCCCGGGGTCAGACACAGAGAGATTATTCCTCTACCCGGTCCCATCAAACACTCCCGGGGTCAGCCACAGTGTGATTATTCCTCTACACCGCCCATCACACTCTCCCGGGGTCAGACACAGAGTGAATCTCCCTCCACACCGTCCCATCACACACTCCCGTGGTCAGACACAGAGTGATTTTTCCTCTTCACGGTCCCATCAAACACTCCCGGGGTCAGACACAGACTGAATCTCCCTCCACACCGTTCCATCACACACTCCCGTGGTCAAACACAGAGTGATTATTCCTCTTCATGGTTCCATCAAACACTCCCGGGGTCAGACACAGTGTGAATCTCCCTCCACACAGTCCCATCACACACTCCCAGGGTCAGACACAGAGGGATTATTCCTCTACATGGTCCCATCAAACACTCCCGGGGTCAGACACAGAGTGAATCTCCCTCCACACCGTCCCATCAAACACTCCCGGGGTCAGACACAGAGAGATTATTACTCTACACGGTCCCATCAAACAATCCCGGTGTCAGACGCAGAGTCATTATTCCTCTACAAGGTCTCATCAAACTCTTCCGTGGTCAGACACAGAGTGATTATTCCTCTACACGGTACCATCACACTCTCCCGGTGTCAGACACAGGGTGAATGTCCTTCAACACTGTCCCATCACAGTCTGCCGGGGTCAGACACACAGTGATTATTCCCCTAAACGGTCCCATCAAACAGTCCCGGGGTCAGACACAGAGAGAATCTCCCTCTACGCCGTCCCATCACACACTCCCGGGGTCAGACACAGAGTGATGATTCCTCTACACGGTCCCATCAAACATTCCCGGGGTCAGAAACAGAGTGATTATTCCTCTACGCGGCCCCATCAAACACTCCCAGGGTCAGACACAGAGTTATTATTCCTCTACACGGTCCCATCAAACGATCCCGGCGGTCAGACACAGAGTGATTATTCCTCTACACGGTACCATCAAACACTCCAAACGTCAGACACAGAGTGATTATTCCTCTACACGGTCACATCAAAAAAAACCTGGGGACAGACGCAGTGTGAATCTCCCTCACACCGTCCCATCACACACTCCCGGGGTAAGACACAGAGTGATTATTCCTCTACAAGGTCCCATCAAACACTACCGGGGACTGAAACAGAGTGAATCTCAATCCTCACCGTCCAATCACACGCACCCGGGGTCAGACACTGAGAGATTATTCCTCTACACGGTACCATCAAACACTGCCGGGGTCAGACACAGAGAGATTATTCATCTACACGGTCCCATCAAACACTCCCGGTGTCAGACACAGAGTCATTATCCCTCTACAAGGTCACCTCAAACACTCCCGCGGTCAGACACAGAGTGATTATTCCTCTACACGGTCCAATCAAACACTCCCGGGGTCAGACATAGACTGAATCTCCCTCCACACCGTCCCATCACACACTCCCGTGGTCAGACAAAGAGTGATTAATACTCTACACCGACGCATCACACACTCCCGTGGTCAAACACAGAGTGATTATTCCTCTACACGGTTCCATAAACACTCCCGGGGTCAGAATCAGGGTGAATCTCCCTCCACACCGTCCCATCACACACTCCCGGGGTCAGACACAGAGAGAATATTCCTCTACACCGCCCATCACACTCTCCCGGGGTAAGACACAGAGTGAATCTCCCTCCACACCGTCCCATCACGCACTCTCGTGGTCAGACACAGAGTGATTTTTCCTCTACACGGTCCAATCAAACACTCTCGGGGTCAGACACAGACTGATTATGCCTCTACACGGTCACATCACACACTCCCGGGGTCAGACACAGACTGGATCTCCCTCCACACCGTCCCATCATACAATCCCGGGTTCAGACACAGAGTGATTATTCCTCTACACGGTCCAATCAAACACTCCCGGGGTCAGCCGCAGAGTGATTATCATTCTACACGGCCGAATCAAACTCTCCCGGGGTCAGACACAGACTGAATCTCCCTCCGCACCGTCCCATCATACAATCCCGGGTTCAGACACAGAGTGATTATTCCTCTACACGGTCCAATCAAATACTCCCGGGGTCAACCGCAGAGTGATTATCCCTCTACACCGCCCATCACACTCTCCCGGGGTCAGACACAGAGTGAATCTCCCTCCACACCGTCCCATCACACACTCACGTGGTCAGACACTGAGTGATTATTCCTCTACACGGTCCCATCACACACTCCCGTGGTCAAACACAGAGTGATTATTCCTCTTCATGGTTCCATCAAACTCTCCCGGGGTCAGAATCAGGGTGACTCTCCCTCCACACCGTCCCATCACACACTCACGGGGTCAGACACAGAGTGATTATTGATCTACACGGTCCCATCACACACTCCCGTGGTCAGACACAGAGTGATTAATACTCTACACCGACGCATCAAACACTCCCGGGGTCAGACCCAGAGAGATTATTTCTCTACACGGTACCATCAAACTCTCCCGGGTTCAGACACAGAGTGAATCTCAATCCTCACCGTCGAATCACACACACCCGGGGTCAGACACAGAGAGATTATTCCTCTACACGGTACCATCAAACACTCCCGGGGTCTGACACAGAGAGATTATTTCTCTACACGGTCCCATCAAACACTCCCGGTGTCAGACCGAGAGCCATTATCCCTCTACAAGGTCACATCAAACACTTCCGTGGTCAGACACAGAGTGATTATTCCTCTACACGGCCCCATCAAACTCTCCCGGGGTCAGACACAGACTGAATCTCCCTCCACACCGTCCCATCACACTCTCACGTGGTCAGACACTGAGTGATTATGCCTCTACACGGTCCCATCACACACTCCCGTGGTCAAACAAAGAGAGATTATTCCTCTTCATGGTTCCATCAAACACTCCCGGGGTCAGACACAGTGTGAATCTCCCTCCACAGAGTCCCATCACACACTCCCAGGGTCAGACACAGAGGGATTATTCCTCTACACGGTCCCATCACACACTCCCGTGGTCAGACACAGAGTGATTAATTCTCTACACCGACGCATCACACTCTCCCGTGGTCAAACACAGACTGATTATTCCTCTACACGGTTCCATCAAACTCTCCCGGGGTCAGAATCAGGGTGACTCTCCCTCCACACCGTCCCATCACACACTCCCGGGGTCAGACACAGACTGAATCTCCCTCCACACCGTCCCATCATACAATCCCGGGTTCAGACACAGAGTGATTATTCCTCTACACGGTCCAATCAAACACTCCCGGGGTCAGCCGCAGAGTGAGTATCCCTCTATACGGCCCAATCAAACTCTCCCGGGGTCAGACACAGACTGAATCTCCCTCCACACCGTCCCATCATACAATCCCGGGTTCAGACACAGAGTGATTATTCCTCTACACGGTCCCATCACACACTCCCGTGGTCAAACACAGAGTGATTATTCCTCTTCATGGTTCCATCAAACACTCCCGGGGTCAGACACAGTGTGAATCTCCCTCCACACAGTCCCATCACACACTCCCAGGGTCAGACACAGAGTGATTAATACTCTACACCGACGCATCACACACTCCCGTGGTCAAACACAGAGTGATTATTCCCCTACACGGTTCCATCAAACTCTCCCGGTGTCAGAATCAGGGTGAATCTCCCTCCACACCGTTCCATCACACACTCCCGTGGTCATACACAGAGTGATTATTCCTCTACATGGTTCCATCAAACACTCCCGGGGTCAGACACAGTGTGAATCTCCCTCCACACAGTCCCATCACACACTCCCAGGGTCAGACACAGAGGGATTATTCCTCTACATGGTCCCATCAAACACTCCCGGGGTCAGACACAGAGTGAATCTCCCTCCACACCGTCCCATCAAACACTCCCGGGTCAGACACAGAGAGATTATTACTCTACACGGTCCCATCAAACAATCCCGGTGTCAGACGCAGAGTCATTATTCCTCTACAAGGTCTCATCAAACTCTTCCGTGGTCAGACACAGAGTGATTATTCCTCTACACGGTACCATCACACTCTCCCGGTGTCAGACACAGGATGAATCTCCTTCAACACTGTCCCATCACAGTCTGCCGGGGTCAGACACACAGTGATTATTCCTCTACACGGTCCCATCAAACAGTCCCGGGGTCAGACACAGAGTGAATCTCCTCTACGCCGTCCCATCACACACTCCCGGGGTCAGACACAGAGTGATGATTCCTCTACACGGTCCCATCAAACATTCCCGGGGTCAGAAACAGAGTGATTATTCCTCTACGCGGCCCCATCAAACTCTCCCGGGTTCAGACACAGAGTGATTATTCCTCTACACGGTCCCATCAAACGATCCCGGTGGTCAGACACAGAGTGATTATTCCTCTACACGGCCCCATCAAACACTCCCAGGGTCAGACACAGAGTTATTATTCCTCTACACGGTCCCATCAAACGATCCCGGTGGTCAGACACAGAGTGATTATTCCTCTACACGGTACCATCAAACACTCCCAGGGTCAGACCCAGAGTGATTATTCCTCTACACGGTCCCATCAAAAAAAAACCTGGGGTCAGACGCAGTGTGAATCTCCCTCACACCGTCCCATCACACACTCCCGGGGTAAGACACAGAGTGATTATTCCTCTACAAGGTCCCATCAAACACTACCGGGGACTGACACAGAGTGAATCTCAATCCTCACCGTCCAATCACACGCACCCGGGGTCAGACACAGAGAGATTATTCCTCTACACGGTACCATCAAACACTGCCGGGGTCAGACACAGAGAGATTATTCATCTACACTGTCCCATCAAACACTCCCGGTGTCAGACACAGAGTCATTATCCCTCTACAAGGTCACCTCAAACACTCCTGCGGTCAGACACAGAGTGATTATTCCTCTACACGGTCCAATCAAACACTCCCGGGGTCAGACATAGACTGAATCTCCCTCCACACCGTCCCATCACACACTCCCGTGGTCGGACACAGAGTGATTAATACTCCACACCGACGCATCACACACTCCCGTGGTCAAACACAGAGTGATTATTCCACTACACGGTTCCATCAAACACCCCCGGGGTCAGAATCAGGGTGAATCTCCCTCCACACCGTCCCATCACACACTCCCCGGGTCAGACACAGAGAGATTATTCCTCTACCCGGTCCCATCAAACACTCCCGGGGTCAGCCACAGTGTGATTATTCCTCTACACCGCCCATCACACTCTCCCGGGGTCAGACACAGAGTGAATCTCCCTCCACACCGTCCCATCACACACTCCCGTGGTCAGACACAGAGTGATTTTTCCTCTTCACGGTCCCATCAAACACTCCCGGGGTCAGACACAGACTGAATCTCCCTCCACACCGTTCCATCACACACTCCGGTGGTCAAACACAGAGTGATTATTCCTCTTCATGGTTCCATCAAACACTCCCGGGGTCAGACACAGTGTGAATCTCCCTCCACACAGTCCCATCACACACTCCCAGGGTCAGACACAGAGGGATTATTCCTCTACATGGTCCCATCAAACACTCCCGGGGTCAGACACAGAGTGAATCTCCCTCCACACCGTCCCATCAAACACTCCCGGGGTCAGACACAGAGAGATTATTACTCTACACGGTCCCATCAAACAATCCCGGTGTCAGACGCAGAGTCATTATTCCTCTACAAGGTCTCATCAAACTCTTCCGTGGTCAGACACAGAGTGATTATTCCTCTACACGGTACCATCACACTCTCCCGGTGTCAGACACAGGGTGAATCTCCTTCAACACTGTCCCATCACAGTCTGCCGGGGTCAGACACACAGTGATTATTCCTCTAAACGGTCCCATCAAACAGTCCCGGGGTCAGACACAGAGTGAATCTCCCTCTACGCCGTCCCATCACACACTCCCGGGGTCAGACACAGAGTGATGATTCCTCTACACGGTCCCATCAAACATTCCCGGGGTCAGAAAAAGAGTGATTATTCCTCTACGCGGCCCCATCAAACACTCCCAGGGTCAGACACAGAGTTATTATTCCTCTACACGGTCCCATCAAACGATCCCGGCGGTCAGACACAGAGTGATTATTCCTCTACACGGTACCATCAAACACTCCCAGGGTCAGACACAGAGTGATTATTCCTCTACACGGTCACATCAAAAAAAACCTGGGGTCAGACGCAGTGTGAATCTCCCTCACACCGTCCCATCACACACTCCCGGGGTAAGACACAGAGTGATTATTCCTCTACAAGGTCCCATCAAACACTACCGGGGACTGACACAGAGTGAATCTCAATCCTCACCGTCCAATCACACGCACCCGGGGTCAGACACAGAGAGATTATTCCTCTACACGGTACCATCAAACACTGCCGGGGTCAGACACAGAGAGATTATTCATCTACACGGTCCCATCAAACACTCCCGATGTCAGACACAGAGTCATTATCCCTCTACAAGGTTGACTCAAACACTCCCGCGGTCAGACACAGAGTGATTATTCCTCTACACGGTCCAATCAAACACTCCCGGGGTCAGACATAGACTGAATCTCCCTCCACACCGTCCCATCACACACTCCCGTGGTCAGACACAGAGTGATTAATACTCTACACCGACGCATCACACACTCCCGTGGTCAAACACAGAGTGATTATTCCTCTACACGGTTCCATAAACACTCCCGGGGTCAGAATCAGGGTGAATCTCCCTCCACACCGTCCCATCACACACTCCCGGGGTCAGACACAGAGAGATTATTCCTCTACACCGCCCATCACACTCTCCCGGGGTAAGACACAGAGTGAATCTCCCTCCACACCGTCCCATCACGCACTCTCGTGGTCAGACACAGAGTGATTTTTCCTCTACACGGTCCAATCAAACACTCTCGGGGTCAGACACTGAGTAATTATGCCTCTACACGGTCCCATCACACACTCCCGTGGTCAAACACAGAGTGATTATTCCTCTTCATGGTTCCATCAAACACTCCCGTGGTCAGACACAGTGTGAATCTCCCTCCACGCAGTCCCATCACACACTCCCAGGGTCAGACACAGAGGGATTATTCCTCTACACGGTCCCATCACACACTCCCGTGGTCAGACACAGAGTGATTAATACTCTACACCGACGCATCACACACTCCCGGGGTCAGACACAGACTGGATCTCCCTCCACACCGTCCCATCATACAATCCCGGGTTCAGACACAGAGTGATTATTCCTCTACACGGTCCAATCAAACACTCCCGGGGTCAGCCGCAGAGTGATTATCATTCTACACGGCCGAATCAAACTCTCCCGGGGTCAGACACAGACTGAATCTCCCTCCACACCGTCCCATCATACAATCCCGGGTTCAGACACAGAGTGATTATTCCTCTACACGGTCCAATCAAACACTCCCGGGGTCAACCGCAGAGTGATTATCCCTCTACACCGCCCATCACACTCTCCCGGGGTCAGACACAGAGTGAATCTCCCTCCACACCATCCCATCACACACTCACGTGGTCAGACACTGAGTGATTATTCCTCTACACGGTCCCATCACACACTCCCGTGGTCAAACACAGAGTGATTATTCCTCTTCATGGTTCCATCAAACACTCCCGGGGTCAGACACAGTGTGAATCTCCCTCCACACAGTCCCATCACACACTCCCAGGGTCAGACACAGAGGGATTATTCCTCTGCACGGTCCCATCACACACTCCCGTGGTCAGACACAGAGTGATTAATACTCTACACCGACGCATCACACACTCCCGTGGTCAAACACAGAGTGATTATTCCTCTACACGTTCCATCAAACTCTCCCGGGGTCAGAATCAGGGTGACTCTCCCTCCACACCGTCCCATCACACACTCACGGGGTCAGACACAGAGTGATTATTGATCTACACGGTCCAATCAAACACTCCCGGGGTCAGACCCAGAGAGATTATTTCTCTACACGGTACCATCAAACTCTCCCGGTTTCAGACACAGAGTGAATCTCAATCCTCACCGTCCAATCACACACACCCGGGGTCAGACACAGAGAGATTATTCCTCTACACGGTACCATCAAACACTCCCGGGGTCAGACACAGAGAGATTATTTCTCTACACGGTCCCATCAAACACTCCCGGTGTCAGACAGAGAGCCATTATCCCTCTACAAGGTCACATCAAACACTTCCGTGGTCAGACACAGAGTGATTATTCCTCTACACGGCCCCATCAAACTCTCCCGGGGTCAGACACAGACTGAATCTCCCTCCACAGAGTCCCATCACACACTCCCAGGGTCAGACACAGAGGGATTATTCCTCTACACGGTCCCATCACACACTCCCGTGGTCAGACACAGAGTGATTAATACTCTACACCGACGCATCACACACTCCCGTGGTCAAACACAGAGTGATTCTTCCTCTACACGGTTCCATCAAACTCTCCCGGGGTCAGAATCAGGGTGACTCTCCCTCCACACCGTCCCATCACACACTCCCGGGGTCAGACACAGACTGAATCTCCCTCCACACCGTCCCATCACACACTCCCGGGGTCAGACACAGAGAGATTATTCCTCTACACCGCTCATCACACTCTCCCGGGGTAAGACACAGAGTGAATCTCCCTCCACACCGTCCCATCACGCACTCTCGTGGTCAGACACAGAGTGATTTTTCCTCTACACGGTCCAATCAAACACTCTCGGGGTCAGACACAGAGTGAATCTCCCTCCACACCGTCCCATCACGCACTCTCGTGGTCAGACACAGAGTGATTTTTCCTCTACACGGTCCAATCAAACACTCTCGGGGTCAGACACTGAGTAATTATGCCTCTACACGGTCCCATCACACACTCCCGTGGTCAAACACAGAGTGATTATTCCTCTTCATGGTTCCATCAAACACTCCCGTGGTCAGACACAGTGTGAATCTCCCTCCACGCAGTCCCATCACACACTCCCAGGGTCAGACACAGAGGGATTATTCCTCTACACGGTCCCATCACACACTCCCGTGGTCAGACACAGAGTGATTAATACTCTACACCGACGCATCACACACTCCCGGGGTCAGACACAGACTGGATCTCCCTCCACACTGTCCCATCATACAATCCCGGGTTCAGACACAGAGTGATTATTCCTCTACACGGTCCAATCAAACACTCCCGGGGTCAGCCGCAGAGTGATTATCATTCTACACGGCCGAATCAAACTCTCCCGGGGTCAGACACAGACTGAATCTCCCTCCACACCGTCCCATCATACAATCCCGGGTTCAGACACAGAGTGATTATTCCTCTACACGGTCCAATCAAACTCTCCCGGGGTCAGACACAGTGTGAATCTCCCTCCACACCGTCCCATCACACACTCACGTGGTCAGACACTGAGTGATTATTCCTCTACACGGTCCCATCACACACTCCCGTGGTCAAACACAGAGTGATTATTCCTCTTCATGGTTCCATCAAACTCTCCCGGGGTCAGAATCAGGGTGACTCTCCCTCCACACCGTCCCATCACACACTCACGGGGTCAGACACAGAGTGATTATTGATCTACACGGTCCCATCACACACTCCCGTGGTCAGACACAGAGTGATCAATACTCTACACCGACGCATCACACACTCCCGTGGTCAAACACAGAGTGATTATTCCTATACACGTTCCATCAAACTCTCCCGGGGTCAGAATCAGGGTGACTCTCCCTCCACACCGTCCCATCACACACTCACGGGGTCAGACACAGAGTTATTATTGATCTACACGGTCCAATCAAACACTCCCGGGGTCAGACCCAGAGAGATTATTTCTCTACACGGTACCATCAAACTCTCCCGGGTTCAGACACAGAGTGAATCTCAATCCTCACCGTCCAATCACACACACCCGGGGTCAGACACAGAGAGATTATTCCTCTACACGGTACCATCAAACACTCCCGGGGTCAGGCACAGAGAGATTATTTCTCTACACGGTCCCATCAAACACTCCCGGGGTCAGAATCAGGGTGACTCTCCCTCCACACCGTCCCATCACACACTCACGGGGTCAGACACAGAGTGATTATTGATCTACACGGTCCAATCAAACACTCCCGGGGTCAGACCCAGAGAGATTATTTCTCTACACGGTACCATCAAACTCTCCCGTGTTCAGACACAGAGTGAATCTCAATCCTCACCGTCCAATCACACACACCCGGGGTCAGACACAGAGAGATTATTCCTCTACACGGTTCCATCAAACTCTCCCGGGGTCAGAATCAGGGTGACTCTCCCTCCACACCGTCCCATCACACACTCCCGGGGTCAGACACAGACTGAATCTCCCTCCACACCGTCCCATCATACAATCCCGGGTTCAGACACAGAGTGATTATTCCTCTACACGGTCCAATCAAACACTCCCGGGGTCAGCCGCAGAGTGAGTATCCCTCTACACGGCCCAATCAAACTCTCCCGGGGTCAGACACAGACTGAATCTCCCTCCACACCGTCCCATCATACAATCCCGGGTTCAGACACAGAGTGATTATTCCTCTACACGGTCCAATCAAACACTCCCGGGGTCAGCCGCAGAGTGATTATCCCTCTACACCGCCCATCACACTCTCCGGGGTCAGGCACAGAGTGAATCTCCCTCCACACCGTCCCATCATACAATCCCGGGTTCAGACACAGAGTGATTATTCCTCTACACGGTCCCATCACACACTCCCGTGGTCAAACACAGAGTGATTATTCCTCTTCATGGTTCCATCAAACACTCCCGGGGTCAGACACAGTGTGAATCTCCCTCCACACAGTCCCATCACACACTCCCAGGGTCAGACACAGAGTTATTATTCCTCTACACGGTCCCATCAAACGATCCCGGTGGTCAGACACAGAGTGATTATTCCTCTACACGGCCCCATCAAACACTCCCAGGGTCAGACACAGAGTTATTATTCCTCTACACGGTCCCATCAAACGATCCCGGTGGTCAGACACAGAGTGATTATTCCTCTACACGGTACCATCAAACACTCCCAGGGTCAGACACAGAGTGATTATTACTCTACACGGTCACATCTAAAAAAACCTGGGGTCAGACGCAGTGTGAATCTCCCTCCCACCGTCCCATCACACACTCCCGGGGTAAGACACAGAGTGATTATTCCTCTACAAGGTCCCATCAAACACTACCGGGGACTGACACAGAGTGAATCTCAATCCTCACCGTCCAATCACACGCACCCGGGGTCAGACACAGAGAGATTATTCCTCTGCACGGTACCATCAAACACTGCAGGGGTCAGACACAGAGAGATTATTCATCTACACGGTCCCATCAAACACTCCCGGTGTCAGACACAGAGTCATTATCCCTCTAAAAGGTCACCTCAAACACTCCCGCGGTCAGACACAGAGTGATTAATACTCTACACCGACGCATCACACACTCCCGTGGTCAAACACAGAGTGATTATTCCTCTACACGGTTCCATAAACACTCCCGGGGTCAGAATCAGGGTGAATCTCCCTCCACACCGTCCCATCACACACTCCCGGGGTCAGACACAGAGAGATTATTCCTCTACACCGCCCATCACACTCTCCCGGGGTAAGACACAGAGTGAATCTCCCTCCACACCGTCCCATCACGCACTCTCGTGGTCAGACACAGAGTGATTTTTCCTCTACACGGTCCAATCAAACACTCTCGGGGTCAGACACAGAGTGAATCTCCCTCCACACCGTCCCATCACACACTCCCGTGGTCAGACACTGTGTGATTATTCCTCTACACGGTCCCATCAAACACTCCCGGGGTCAGACACAGACTGAATCTCCCTCCACACCGTCCCATCACACACTCCCAGAGTCAGACACAGAGTGTTTATTGATCTACACGGTACCATCAAACACTCCCGGGGTCAGACACAGAGTGAATCTCAATCCTCACCGTCCTACAAAAGATAGGATTAAATATATAGATGCTTTTAAGATGAAACAATTGGTTATTAGGGGAAAGAAATAAATATACATATTAAAATTATTACGAACTCCATGGAGCATGTGGAGATCTTCCAACCACCAGGCATTCTTTCTTTTTTTCTTTCTTTCTTTCTTTCTTTTTTTTCTAAGGGGTAGTTAGGGGGGAGGGGTTAAGGGGAGGGGGTATGGGTTATATACATTGTTTTTTTCATACTTTGTAATCATTTAAAAATGCAATAAAAAATTATTAAAAAAAAAAAAAAAATCCTCACCGTCCAATCACACACACCCGGGGTCAGACACAGAGAGATTATTCCTCTACACGGTACCATCAAACAATCCCGGTGTCAGACACAGAGCCATTATCCCTCGACAAGGTCACATCAAACACTTCCGTGGTCAGACACAGAGTGATTATACCTCTACACGGCCCCATCAAACTCTCCCGGGGTCAGACACAGACTGAATCTCCCTCCACACCGTACCATCACACACTGCCGGGGTCAGACACAGAGTGATTATTGATCTACACGGTACCATCAAACACTCCCCGGGTCAGACACAGAGAGATTATTCCTCCACACCGCCCATCACACTCTCCCGGTGTGAGACACAGAGTGAATCTACCTCCACACCGTCCCATCACACACTCCCGTGGTCAGACACAGTGTGATTATTCCTCTACACGGTCCCATCAAACACTCACGGGGTCAGACACAGACTGAATCTCCCTCCACACCGTCCCATCACACACTCCCGGGGTCAGACACAGAGTGTTTATTGATCTACACGGTCCAATCAAACACTCCCGGGGTCAGAAACAGAGAGATTATTCCTCTACACGGTCCCATCAAACACTCCCGGGGTCAGACACAGTGTGAATCTCAATCCTCACCGTCCAATCACACACACCCGGGGTCAGACACAGAGAGATTATTCCTCTACACGGTACCATCAAACACTCCCGGGGTCAGACACAGAGAGATTATTCCTCTACACTTTCCCATCAAACAATCCCGGTGTCAGACACAGAGTCATTATCCCTCTACAAGGTCACATCAAACACTTCCGTGCTCAGACACAGAATGATTATACCTCTACACGGCCCCATCAAACACTCCCGGGGTCAGACACAGACTGAATCTCCCTGCACACCGTCCCATCATACAATCCCGGGGTCAGACACAGAGTGATTATTCCTCTACACGGTCCAATCAAACACTCCCGGGGTCAGCCGCAGAGTGATTATCCCTCTACACCGCCCATCACACTCTCCCGGGGTCAGACACAGAGTGAATCTCCCTCCACACCGTCCCATCACACACTCCCGTGGTCAGACACAGAGTAATTATTCCTCTACACAGTCCCATCAAACACTCCCGGGGTCAGACACAGAGTGAATCTCCCTCCACACCGTCCCGTCACACACTCCCGTGGTCAGACACAGTGTGATTATTCCTCTACACGGTCCCATCAAACACTCCCGGGGTCAGGCATAGACTGAATCTCCCTCCACACCGTCCCATCACACTCTCCCGTGGTCAGACACAGAGTGATTAATACTCTACACCGACGCATCACACACTCCCGTGGTCAGACACAGTGTGATTATTCCTCTACACGGTCCCATCAAACACTCCCGGGGTCAGACACAGACTGAATCTCCCTCCACACCGTCCCATCACACACTCCCAGGGTCAGACACAGAGTGTTTATTGATCTACACGGTACCATCAAACACTCCCGGGGTCAGACACAGAGTGAATCTCAATCCTCACCGTCCAATCACACACACCCGGGGTCAGACACAGAGAGATTATTCCTCTACACGGTACCATCAAACAATCCCGGTGTCAGACACAGAGCCATTATCCCTCGACAAGGTCACATCAAACACTTCCGTGGTCAGACACAGAGTGATTATACCTCTACACGGCCCCATCAAACTCTCCCGGTGTCAGACACAGACTGAATCTCCCTCCACACCGTCCCATCACACACTGCCGGGGTCAGACACAGAGTGATTATTGATCTACACGGTACCATCAAACACTCCCCGTGACAAACACAGAGAGATTATTCCTCCACACCGCCCATCACACTCTCCCGGTGTGAGACACAGAGTGAATCTCCCTCCACACCGTCCCATCACACACTCTCGTGGTCAGACACAGAGTGATTTTTCCTTTACACGGTCCAATCAAATACTCCCGTGGTCAGACACAGAGTGAATCTCCCTCCACACCGTCCCATCACACACTCCCGTGGTCAGACACAGTGTGATTATTCCTCTACACGGTCCCATCAAACACTCACGGGGTCAGACACAGACTGAATCTCCCTCCACACCGTCCCATCACACACTCCCGGGGTCAGACACAGAGTGTTTATTGATCTACACGGTCCAATCAAACACTCCCGGGGTCAGACACAGAGAGATTATTCCTCTACACGGTACCATCAAACACTCCCGGGGTCAGACACAGTGTGAATCTCAATCCTCACCGTCCAATCACACACACCCGGGGTCAGACACAGAGAGATTATTCCTCTACACGGTACCATCAAACACTCCCGGGGTCAGACACAGAGAGATTATTCCTCTACACGTCCCCATCAAACACTCCCGGGGTCAGACACAGACTGAATCTCCCTCCACACCGTCCCATCATACAATCCCGGGGTCAGACACAGAGTGATTATTCCTCTACACGGTCCAATCAAACACTCCCGGGGTCAGCCGCAGAGTGATAATCCCTCTACACCGCCCATCACACTCTCCCGGGGTCAGACACAGAGTGAATCTCCCTCCACACCGTCCCATCACACACTCCCGTGGTCAGACACAGAGTAATTATTCCTCTACACGGTCCCATCAAACACTCCCGGGTCAGACACAGAGTGAATCTCCCTCCACACCGTCCCGTCACACACTCCCGTGGTCAGGCACAGTGTGATTATTCCTCTACACGGTCCCATCAAACACTCCCGGGGTCAGTCATAGACTGAATCTCCCTCCACACCGTCCCTTCACACTCTCCCGTGGTCAGACACAGAGTGATTAATACTCTACACCGACGCATCAAACACTCCCGGGGTCAGACACAGATTGATTATTCCTCTACACGGTTCCATCAAACACTTCCGGGGTCAGACACAGAGTGAATCTCAATCCTCACCGTCCAATCACACACACCCAGGGTCAGACACAGAGTGTTTATTGATCTACACGGTCCAATCAAACACTCCCGGGGTCAGACACAGAGAGATTATTCCTCTACACGGTACCATCAAACACTCCCGGGGTCAGACACAGAGTGAATCTCAATCCTCACCGTCCAATCACACACAACCGGGGTCAGACACATAGAGATAATTCCTCTACACGGTACCATCAAACAATCCCGGTGTCAGACACAGAGCCATTATCCCTCGACAAGGTCACATCAAACACTTCCGTGGTCAGACACAGAGTGATTATACCTCTACACGGCCCCATCAAACTCTCCCGGGGTCAGACACAGACTGAATCTCCCTCCACACCGTCCCATCACACACTCTCGGGGTCAGACACAGAGTGATTATTGATCTACACGGTACCGTCACACACTCCCCGGGTCAGACACAGAGAGATTATTCCTCCACACCGCCCATCACACTCTCCCGGGGTAAGACACAGAGTGAAAGTCCCTCCACACCGTCCCATCACACACTCTCGTGGTCAGACACAGAGTGATTTTTCCTTTACACGGTCCAATCAAATACTCCCGGGGTCAGACACAGTGTGATTATTCCTCTACACGGTCCCATCAAACACTCACGGGGTCAGACACAGACTGAATCTCCCTCCACACCGTCCCATCACACACTCCCGGGGTCAGACACAGAGTGTTTATTGATGTACAGGGTCCAATCAAACACTCCCGGGGTCAGACACAGGGAGATTATTCCTCTACACGGTACCATCAAACACTCCCGGGGTCAGACACAGAGTGAATCTCAATCCTCACCGTCCAATCACACACACCCGGGGTCAGACACAGAGAGATTATTCCTCTACACGGTACCATGAAACACTCCCGGGGTCAGACACAGAGAGATTATTCCTCTACACGGTCCCATCAAACAATCCCGGTGTCAGACACAGAGTCATTATCCCTCTACAAGGTCACATCAAACACTTCCGTGGTCAAACACAGAGTGATTAATCCTCTACACGGTCCCATCAAACGATCCCGGTGGTCAGACACAGAGTGATTATTCTTCCACAGCGCCCATCACACTCTCCCGGGGTCAGACACAGAGTGAATCTCCCTCCACACCGTCCCATCACACACTCTCGTGGTCAGACACAGAGTGATTTTTCCTTTACACGGTCCAATCAAATACTCCCGTGGTCAGACACAGAGTGAATCTCCCTCCACACCGTCCCATCACACACTCCCGTGGTCAGACACAGTGTGATTATTCCTCTACACGGTCCCATCAAACACTCACGGGGTCAGACACAGACTGAATCTCCCTCCACACCGTCCCATCACACACTCCCGGGGTCAGACACAGAGTGTTTATTGATCTACACGGTCCAATCAAACACTCCCGGGGTCAGACACAGAGAGATTATTCCTCTACACGGTCCCATCAAACACTCCCGGGGTCAGACACAGTGTGAATCTCAATCCTCACCGTCCAATCACACACACCCGGGGTCAGACACAGAGAGATTATTCCTCTACACGGTACCATCAAACACTCCCGGGGTCAGACACAGAGAGATTATTCCTCTACACGTCCCCATCAAACACTCCCGGGGTCAGACACAGACTGAATCTCCCTCCACACCGTCCCATCATACAATCCCGGGGTCAGACACAGAGTGATTATTCCTCTACACGGTCCAATCAAACACTCCCGGGGTCAGCCGCAGAGTGATAATCCCTCTACACCGCCCATCACACTCTCCCGGGGTCAGACACAGAGTGAATCTCCCTCCACACCGTCCCATCACACACTCCCGTGGTCAGACACAGAGTAATTATTCCTCTACACGGTCCCATCAAACACTCCCGGGTCAGACACAGAGTGAATCTCCCTCCACACCGTCCCGTCACACACTCCCGTGGTCAGGCACAGTGTGATTATTCCTCTACACGGTCCCATCAAACACTCCCGGGGTCAGTCATAGACTGAATCTCCCTCCACACCGTCCCATCACACTCTCCCGTGGTCAGACACAGAGTGATTAATACTCTATACCGACGCATCAAACACTCCCGGGGTCAGACACAGATTGATTATTCCTCTACACGGTTCCATCAAACACTTCCGGGGTCAGACACAGAGTGAATCTCAATCCTCACCGTCCAATCACACACACCCAGGGTCAGACACAGAGTGTTTATTGATCTACACGGTCCAATCAAACACTTCCTTGGTCAGACACAGAGAGATTATTCCTCTACACGGTACCATCAAACACTCCCGGGGTCAGACACAGAGTGAATCTCAATCCTCACCGTCCAATCACACACAACCGGGGTCAGACACATAGAGATTATTCCTCTACACGGTACCATCAAACAATCCCGGTGTCAGACACAGAGCCATTATCCCTCGACAAGGTCACATCAAACACTTCCGTGGTCAGACACAGAGTGATTATACCTCTACACGGCCCCATCAAACTCTCCCGGGGTCAGACACAGACTGAATCTCCCTCCACACCGTCCCATCACACACTCTCGGGGTCAGACACAGAGTGATTATTGATCTACACGGTACCGTCACACACTCCCCGGGTCAGACACAGAGAGATTATTCCTCCACACCGCCCATCACACTCTCCCGGGGTAAGACACAGAGTGAAAGTCCCTCCACACCGTCCCATCACACACTCTCGTGGTCAGACACAGAGTGATTTTTCCTTTACACGGTCCAATCAAATACTCCCGGGGTCAGACACAGTGTGATTATTCCTCTACACGGTCCCATCAAACACTCACGGGGTCAGACACAGACTGAATCTCCCTCCACACCGTCCCATCACACACTCCCGGGGTCAGACACAGAGTGTTTATTGATGTACAGGGTCCAATCAAACACTCCCGGGGTCAGACACAGGGAGATTATTCCTCTACACGGTACCATCAAACACTCCCGGGGTCAGACACAGAGTGAATCTCAATCCTCACCGTCCAATCACACACACCCGGGGTCAGACACAGAAAGATTATTCCTCTACACGGTACCATGAAACACTCCCGGGGTCAGACACAGAGAGATTATTCCTCTACACGGTCCCATCAAACAATCCCGGTGTCAGACACAGAGTCATTATCCCTCTACAAGGTCACATCAAACACTTCCGTGTTCAAACACAGAGTGATTATACCTCTACACGGCCCCATCAAACACTCCCGGGGTCAGACACAGAGTGATTATTCCTCTACACGGTCCCATCAAACGATCCCGGTGGTCAGACACAGAGTGATTATTCTTCCACAGCGCCCATCACACTCTCCCGGGGTCAGACACAGAGTGAATCTCCCTAAACACCGTCCCATCACACACTCCCGTGGTCCGACACAGAGTGATTATTCCTCTACACCGCCCATCACACTCTCCCGGGGTTAGACAGAGTGAATCTCGATCCACACCGTCCCATCACACACTCCCGAGGTCAGACACAGTGTGATTATTCCTCTACACGGTCCGATCAAACACTCCCGGTGTCACACACAGAATGAATCTCCCTCCACACAGTCCCATCACACACTCCCGTGGTCAAACACAGAGTGATTATTCCTCTACATGGTTCCACCAAACACTCCCGGGGTCAGACACAGTGTGAATCTCCCTCCACACAGTCCCATCACACACTCCCAGGGTCAGACCCAGAGGGATTATTCCTCTGCACGGTCCAATCAAACACTCCCGGGGTCAGACACAGAGTGAATCTCAATCCACACCGTCCCATCACACACTCTCGGGGTCAGACACAGAGTGATTATTGATCTACACGGTACCGTCACACACTCCCCGGGTCAGACACAGAGAGATTATTCCTCCACACCGCCCATCACACACTCCCGGGGTAAGACACAGAGTGAAAGTCCCTCCACACCGTCCCATCACACACTCTCGTGGTCAGACACAGAGTGATTTTTCCTTTACACGGTCCAATCAAATACTCCCGGGGTCAGACACAGAGAGATTATTACTCTACACGGTCCCATCAAACAATCCCGGTGTCAGACACAGAGTCATTATTCCTCTACAAGGTCACATCAAACACTTCCGTGGTCAGACTCAGAGTGATTATTCCTCTACACGGTACCATCACACTCTCCCGGTGTCAGACACAGGGTGAATCTCCTTCAACGCTGTCCCATCACACACTGCCGGGGTCAGACACACAGTGATTATTCCTCTACATGGTCCCATCAAACATTCCCGGGGTCAGAAACAGAGTGATTATTCCTCTACGCGGCCCCATCAAACTCTCCCGGGTTCAGACACAGAGTGATTATTCCTCTACACGGTCCCATCAAACGATCCCGGTGGTCAGACACAGTGATTATTCCTGTACACGGTACCATCAAACACTCCCAGGGTCAGACACAGAGTTATTATTCCTCTACGCGGTCCCATCAAAAACTCCCGGGGTCAGACGCAGAGTGAATCTCCCTCACACAGTCCCATCACACACTCCCGGGGTAAGACCCAGAGTGATTATTCCTCTACAAGGTCCCATCAAACACTACCGGGGACAGACACAGAGTGAATCTCAATTCACACCGTCCCATCACACACTCCCGGGGTCAGACACAGAGAGTTTATTCCTCTACACGGTTCCATCAAACACTCCCGGGGTCAGACACAGAGAGATTATTCCTCTACACGGACCCATCAAACACTCCCTGGGTCAGACACAGAGTGAATCTCAATCCTCACCGTCCAATCACACACACCCGGGGTCAGACACAAGAGATTATTCCTCTACACGGTCTCATCAAACACTCCCGGGGTCAGACACAGAGAGATTATTCCTCTACACGGTCCCATCAAACACTCCCGGTGTCAGACACAGAGTCATTACTCCTCTACAAGGTCACATCAAACACTTCCGTGGTCAGACACAGAGTGATTATTCCTCTACACGGCCCCATCAAACACTCCCGGGGTCAGACACAGAGTGATTATTCCTCTACACGGTCCCATCAAACGCTCCCGGGGGTCACACACAGAGTTATTATTCCTCTACACGGTCCCATCAAACACTCCGGGTGTAAGACACAGAGTGATTATTCCACTACATGGTCCCATCAAACACTCCGGGGGTCAGGCACAGAGTGAATCTCAATCCTCACCGTCCCGTCACACACTCCCGGGGTCAGACACAGAGAGATTATTCCTCCACACGGTATCATCAAACACTCCCGGGGTCAGACACAGAGAGATTATTCCTCTACACGGTCCCATCAAACACTCCCTGGGTCAGACACGGAGTCATTATTCCTCTACACGGTCACATCACACACTCCCGGTGTCAGACACAGTGTGAATCTCCTTCCACACCGTCCCATCACACTCTCCCGGGGTAAGACACAGAGTGATTATTCCTCTACACGGTCCCATCAAAAACTTCCGTGGTCAGACACAGAGTGAATCTCCCGCCACGCCGTCCCATCACACACTCCCGGGGTCCGACACAGAGTGATTATTCCTCTACAAGGCCCCATCTAACTCTCCCGGGGTCAGACACAGAGTGATTATTCCTCTACACGGTCCCATCAAACGCTCCCGTTTGTCAGACACAGAGTGATTATTCTTCCACAGCGCCCATCACACTCTCCCGGGGTCAGACACAGAGTGAATCTCCCTAAACACCGTCCCATCACACACTCCCGTGGTCCGACACAGAGTGATTATTCCTCTACACCGCCCATCACACTCTCCCGGGGTTAGACAGAGTGAATCTCGATCCACACCGTCCCATCACACACTCCCGAGGTCAGACACAGTGTGATTATTCCTCTACACGGTCCGATCAAACACTCCCGGTGTCACACACAGAATGAATCTCCCTCCACACAGTCCCATCACACACTCCCGTGGTCAAACACAGAGTGATTATTCCTCTACATGGTTCCACCAAACACTCCCGGGGTCAGACACAGTGTGAATCTCCCTCCACACAGTCCCATCACACACTCCCAGGGTCAGACCCAGAGGGATTATTCCTCTGCACGGTCCAATCAAACACTCCCGGGGTCAGACACAGAGTGAATCTCAATCCACACCGTCCCATCACACACTCTCGGGGTCAGACACAGAGTGATTATTGATCTACACGGTACCGTCACACACTCCCCGGGTCAGACACAGAGAGATTATTCCTCCACACCGCCCATCACACTCTCCCGGGGTAAGACACAGAGTGAAAGTCCCTCCACACCGTCCCATCACACACTCTCGTGGTCAGACACAGAGTGATTTTTCCTTTACACGGTCCAATCAAATACTCCCGGGGTCAGACACAGAGAGATTATTACTCTACACGGTCCCATCAAACAATCCCGGTGTCAGACACAGAGTCATTATTCCTCTACAAGGTCACATCAAACACTTCCGTGGTCAGACTCAGAGTGATTATTCCTCTACACGGTACCATCACACTCTCCCGGTGTCAGACACAGGGTGAATCTCCTTCAACGCTGTCCCATCACACACTGCCGGGGTCAGACACACAGTGATTATTCCTCTACATGGTCCCATCAAACATTCCCGGGGTCAGAAACAGAGTGATTATTCCTCTACGCGGCCCCATCAAACTCTCCCGGGTTCAGACACAGAGTGATTATTCCTCTACACGGTCCCATCAAACGATCCCGGTGGTCAGACACAGTGATTATTCCTGTACACGGTACCATCAAACACTCCCAGGGTCAGACACAGAGTTATTATTCCTCTACGCGGTCCCATCAAAAACTCCCGGGGTCAGACGCAGAGTGAATCTCCCTCACACAGTCCCATCACACACTCCCGGGGTCAGACACAAGAGATTATTCCTCTACACGGTCTCATCAAACACTCCCGGGGTCAGACGCAGAGTGAATCTCCCTCACACAGTCCCATCACACACTCCCGGGGTCAGACACAGAGAGTTTATTCCTCTACACGGTTCCATCAAACACTCCCGGGGTCAGACACAGAGAGATTATTCCTCTACACGGACCCATCAAACACTCCCTGGGTCAGACACAGAGTGAATCTCAATCCTCACCGTCCAATCACACACACCCGGGGTCAGACACAAGAGATTATTCCTCTACACGGTCTCATCAAACACTCCCGGGGTCAGACACAGAGAGATTATTCCTCTACACGGTCCCATCAAACACTCCCGGTGTCAGACACAGAGTCATTACTCCTCTACAAGGTCACATCAAACACTTCCGTGGTCAGACACAGAGTGATTATTCCTCTACACGGCCCCATCAAACACTCCCGGGGTCAGACACAGAGTGATTATTCCTCTACACGGTCCCATCAAACGCTCCCGGGGGTCACACACAGAGTTATTATTCCTCTACACGGTCCCATCAAACACTCCGGGTGTAAGACACAGAGTGATTATTCCACTACATGGTCCCATCAAACACTCCGGGGGTCAGGCACAGAGTGAATCTCAATCCTCACCGTCCCGTCACACACTCCCGGGGTCAGACACAGAGAGATTATTCCTCCACACGGTATCATCAAACACTCCCGGGGTCAGACACAGAGAGATTATTCCTCTACACGGTCCCATCAAACACTCCCTGGGTCAGACACGGAGTCATTATTCCTCTACACGGTCACATCACACACTCCCGGTGTCAGACACAGTGTGAATCTCCTTCCACACCGTCCCATCACACTCTCCCGGGGTAAGACACAGAGTGATTATTCCTCTACACGGTCCCATCAAAAACTTCCGTGGTCAGACACAGAGTGAATCTCCCGCCACGCCGTCCCATCACACACTCCCGGGGTCCGACACAGAGTGATTATTCCTCTACAAGGCCCCATCTAACTCTCCCGGGGTCAGACACAGAGTGATTATTCCTCTACACGGTCCCATCAAACGCTCCCGTTTGTCAGACACAGAGTGATTATTCCTCTACACGGTCCCATGGAACACTCCCGGGGTCGGACACAGAGTGAATCTCCGTCCACACCGTCCCAACACACTCTCCCGGGGTCAGACAGAGTGATTATTCCTCTACACGGTCCCAGCAAACAAGCCCGGGGTCAGACTCAGCGTGAATCTCCCTCCACACCGTCCCGTCACAAACTCCCGGGGTCAGACACAGAGTGATTATTCCTCTACACCGCCCATCACACACTCCCGGGTCAGACACAGAGTGAATATCCCTCCACACGGTCCCATCACACACTCCCTGGGTCATACACAGAGGGATTATTCCTCAACACGGTCCCATCAAACACTGCCGGTGTCAGACACAGAGTGAATCACACTCCACACCGTCCCATCACACTCCCGCGGTCAGACACAGAGTGATCATTCCTCTACACGGTCCCATCAAACACTCCCGGCGTCAGACACAGAGTGAATCTCCCTCCACACCGTCCCATCACACACTCCCGTTTCTAGACACAGAGTGATTATTCTTCTCCACGGTCCCATCAAACACTCCCGGGGTCAGACACAGAGTGATTATTGCTCTACACTTTCCCATCTCACACTCCCGGGGTTAGACAGAGACTGAATGTTCCTCTACACCTCCCATCACAGACTCCCGGGGTAAGACACAGACTGAATCTCCCTCCACACCGTACCAACAAACTCTCCCGGGTCAGACACAGACTGATTATTCCTCTACACGGTCCCATCACACACTCCCGGGGTCAGACACAGACTGAATCTCCCTCCACACCGTCCCATCATACAATCCCGGGGTCAGACACAGAGTGATTATTCCTCTTCACAGTCCAATCAAACACTCCCGGGGTCAGCCGCAGAGTGATTATTCCTCTACACCGCCCATCACACTCACCCGTTGTCAGACACAGAGTTAATCTCCCTCCACACCGTCCCGTCACACACTCCCGTGGTCAGACACAGAGTGATTATTCCTCTACACAGTCCCATCAAACACTCCCGTGGTCAAACCCAGAGTGATTATTCCTCTACACGGTTCCATCGAACACTCTTGGGGTCAGAATCAGGGTGAATCTCCCTCCACACCGTCCCATCACACACTCCCGGGGTCAGACACAGAGTGATTATTGATCTACACGGTCCCATCAAACACTCCCGGGGTCAGACACAGAGTGAATCTCCGTCCACACCGTCCCATCTCACGCTCCCGGGGTCAGACACAGAGCGATTATTCCTCTGTACTGTACCATCAAACACTACGTGGGGCAGACACAGAATGAATTTATATCCACACCGTGCCATCATACACTCCCGGGGTCAGACACAGAGTGATTATTCCTCTACACAGTCCCATCACACACTTCCGAGGTCAGACACAGAGTGAATCTCCCTCCACACGGTCCAATCAAACACTCCCGGGGTCAGACACAGAGTGATTATTGATCTACACGGTCCCATCAAACACTCCCGGGGTCAGACACAGAGTGAATCTCCGTCCACACCGTCCCATCTCACGCTCCCGGGGTCAGACACAGAGCGATTATTCCTCTGTACTGTACCATCAAACACTACGTGGGGCAGACACAGAATGAATTTATATCCACACCGTGCCATCATACACTCCCGGGGTCAGACACAGAGTGATTATTCCTCTACACAGTCCCATCACACACTTCCGTGGTCAGACACAGAGTGAATCTCCCTCCACACGGTCCAATCAAACACTCCCGGGGTCAAACGCAGAGTGAATCTCATTCCTCACCGTCCCATCACACACTCCCGTGGTCAGACTCAGAGAGAATATTCCTGGACACGGTCCCATCAAACACTCCCGGGGTCAGACACAGAGTGAATCTCAATCCTCACGGTCCCATCACACACTCCCGGGGTCAGACACAGAGTGATTATTCCTCTACACGTTACCATCAAACACTCCCGGGGTCAGACACAGAGAGATTATTCCTCTACACGGTCCCATCAAAAACTCCCGGGGTCAGACACAGAGTGAATCTCCCTCACACCGTCCCATCACACACTCCCGTGGTCAGACACAGTGTGATTATTCCTCTACACGGTCCCATCACACACTCCCGGGGTCAGACACAGAGTTATTATTCCTCTACTCGGTCCCATCAAACATTCCCGGGGTCAGAAACAGAGTGATTATTCCTCTACGCGGCCCCATCAAACTCTCCCGGGGTCAGACACAGAGTGATTATTCCTCTACACGGTCCCAACAAACGATCCCGGTGGTCAGACACAGAGTGATTATTCCTCTACACCGCCCATCACACTCTCCCGGGGTCTGACACAGAGTGAATCTCCCTACACACCGTCCCATCACACACTCCCGTGGTCAGACACAGAGTGATTATTCCTCTACACGGTCCCATCAAACACTCCCGGGGTCAGACACAGAGAGATTATTCCTCTACACGGACCCATCAAACACTCCCTGGGTCAGACACAGAGTGAATCTCAATCCTCACCGTCCAATCACACACACCCGGGGTCAGACACAGAGAGATTATTCCTCTACACGGTACCATCAAACACTCCCGGGGTCAGACACAGAGAGATTATTCCTCTACACGGTCCCATCAAACACTCCCGGTGTCAGACACAGGGTCATTACTCCTCTACAAGGTCACATCAAACACTTCCGTGGTCAGACACAGAGTGATTATTCCTCTACACGGCCCCATCAAACTCTCCCGGGGTCAGACACAGAGTGATTATTCCTCTACACGGTCCCATCAAACGCTCCCGGGGGTCACACACAGAGTTATTATTCCTCTACACGGTCCCATCTAACACTCCGTGGGTAAGACACAGAGTGATTATTCCACTACAAGGTCCCATCAAACACTCCGGGGGTCAGGCACAGAGTGAATCTCAATCCTCACTGTCCCGTCACACACTCCCGGGGTCAGACACAGAGAGATTATTCCTCCACACGGTATCATCAAACACTCCCGGGGTCAGACACAGAGAGATTATTCCTCTACACGGTCCCATCAAACACTCCCGGGGTCAGACACAGAGTCATTATTCCTCTACACGGTCACATCAAACTCTTCCGGGGTCAGACACAGAGTGATTATTACTCTACACGGTACCATCACACACTCCCGGTGTCAGACACAGTGTGAATCTTCTTCCACACCGTCCCATCACACTCTCCCGGGGTAAGACACAGAGTGATTATTCCTCTATACGGTCCCATCAAAAACTTCCGTGGTCAGACACAGAGTGAATCTCCCGCCACGCCGTCCCATCACACACTCCCGGGGTACGACACAGAGTGATTATTCCTCTACAAGGCCCCATCAAACTCTCCCGGGGTCAGACACAGAGTGATTATTCCTGTACACGGTCCCATCAAACGCTCCCGTTTGTCAGACACAGAGTGATTATTCCTCTACACGGTCCCATGGAACACTCCCGGGGTCAGACACAGAGTGAATCTCCGTCCACACCGTCCCAACACACTCTCCCGGGGTCAGACAGAGTGATTATTCCTCTACACGGTCCCATCAAAAACTCCCGGGGTCAGACACAGAGTGAATCTCCCTCACACCGTCCCATCACACACTCCCGTGGTCAGACACAATGTGATTATTCCTCTACACGGTCCCATCACACACTCCCGGGGTCAGACACAGAGTTATTATTCCTCTACTCGGTCCCATCAAACATTCCCGGGGTCAGAAACAGAGTGATTATTCCTCTACGCGGCCCCATCAAACTCTCCCGGGGTCAGACACAGAGTGATTATTCCTCTACACGGTCCCATCAAACGATCCCGGTGGTCAGACACAGAGTGATTATTCCTGTACACCGTCCATCACACTCTCCCAAGGTCTGACACAGAGTGAATCTCCCTACACACCGTCCCATCACACACTCCCGTGGTCAGACACAGAGTGATTATTCCTCTACACGGTCCCATCAAACACTCCCGGGGTCAGACACAGAGAGATTATTCCTCTACACGGACCCATCAAACACTCCCTGGGTCAGACACAGAGTGAATCTCAATCCTCACCGTCCAATCACACACACCCGGGGTCAGACACAGAGAGATTATTCCTCTACACGGTCCCATCAAACACTCCCGGTCTCAGACACAGAGTCATTACTCCTCTACAAGGTCACATCCAACACTTCCGTGGTCAGACACAGAGTGATTATTCCTCTACACGGCCCCATCAAACTCTCCCGGGGTCAGACACAGAGTGATTATTCCTCTACACGGTCCCATCAAACGCTCCCGGGGGTCACACACAGAGTTATTATTCCTCTACACGGTCCCATCAAACACTCCGGGGGTAAGACACAGAGTGATTATTCCACTACAAGGTCCCATCAAACACTCCGGGGGTCAGGCACAGAGTGAATCTCAATCCTCACTGTCCCGTCACACACTCCCGGGGTCAGACACAGAGAGATTATTCCTCCACACGGTATCATCAAACACTCCCGGGGTCAGACACAGAGAGATTATTCCTCTACACGGTCCCATCAAACACTCCCGGGGTCAGACACAGAGTCATTATTCCTCTACACGGTCACATCAAACTCTTCCGGGGTCAGACACAGAGTGATTATTCCTCTACACGGTACCATCACATACTCCCGGCGTCAGACACAGTGTGAATCTTCTTCCACACCGTCCCATCACACTCTCCCGGGGTAAGACACAGAGTGATTATTCCTCTATACGGTCCCATCAAAAACTTCCGTGGTCAGACACAGAGTGAATCTCCCGCCACGCCGTCCCATCACACACTCCCAGGGTCCGACACAGAGTGATTATTCCTCTACAAGGCCCCATCAAACTCTCCCGGGGTCAGACACAGAGTGATTATTCCTGTACACGGTCCCATCAAACGCTCCCGTTTGTCAGACACAGAGTGATTATTCCTCTACAAGGTCACATGGAACACTCCCGGGGTCAGACACAGAGTGAATCTCCGTCCACACCGTCCCAACACACTCTACCGGGGTCAGACAGAGTGATTATTCCTCTACACGGTCCCATGGAACACTCCCGGGGTCAGACACAGAGTGAATCTCCGTCCACACCGTCCCAACACACTCTCCCGGGGTCAGACAGAGTGATTATTCCTCTACACGGTCCCAGCAAACACTCCCGGGGTCAGACTCAGCGTGAATCTCCATCCACACCGTCCCATCACACACTCCCGTGATCAGACACAGAGTGATTAATCCTCTACACCGACGCATCACACACTCCCGTTTTCAAACACAGAGTGATTATTCCTCTACACGGTTCCATCGAATACTCCCGGGGTCAGAATCAGGATGAATCTCCCTCCACACCGTCCCATCACACACTCCCGGGGTCAGACACAGAGTGATTATTGATCTACACGGTCCCATCAAACACTCCCGGGGTCAGACACAGAGTGAATCTCCGTCCACACCGTCCCATCACACGCTCCCGGGGTCAGACACAGAGCGATTATTCCTCTGCACTGTACCATCAAACACTACGTGGGGCAGACACAGAATGAATTTATATCCACACCGTGCCATCATACACTCCCGTGGTCAGACACAGAGAGAATATTCCTGGACACGGTCCCATCAAACACTCCCGGGGTCAGACACAGTGTGATTATTCCTCTACACGGTCCCATCAATCACTCCCGGGGTCAGACACAGAGTGAATCTCAATCCTCACGGTCCCATCACACACTCCCGGGGTCAGACACAGTGTGATTATTCCTCTACACGGTCCCATCACACACATCCGGTGTCAGACACAGAGTGAATCTCCCTCCACACGGTCCAGTCAAACACTCCCGGGGTCAGACACCAGAGTGAATCTCCCTCCACACCGTCCCATCACACACCCCCGGGGTCAGACACAGAGAGATTATTCCTCTACAAGGTCTCATCAAACTATTCCGTGGTCAGAGACAGAGGGATTATTCCTCAACACGGTCCCATCAAACACTGCCGGTGACGGACACAGAGTGAATCTCACTCCACACGGTCCCATCACCCTCCCGGGGTCAGACACAGAGTGATCATTCTTCTCCACGGTCCCATCAAACACTCCCGGGGTCAGACACAGAGTGATTATTGCTCTACACTTTCCCATCTCACACTCCCGGGGTCAGACAGAGAGTGAATGTTCCTCTACACCGCCCATCACACACTCCCTGGGTCAGACACAGATTGAATCTCCCTGCAAATCGTCCCATCACAGAGTCCCGGGGTGAGACACAGTCTGAATCTCCCTCCACACCGTACCAACACACTCTCCCGGGTCAGACACAGACTGATTATTCCTCTACACGGTCCCATCACACACTCCCGGGGTCAGACACTGACTGAATCTCCCTCCACACCGTCCCATCATACAATCCCGGGGTCAGACACAGAGTGATTATTCCTCTTCACGGTCCAATCAAACACTCCCGGGGTCAGCCGCAGAGTGATTATTCCTCTACACCGCCCATCACACACACCCGGGGTCAGACACAGAGTTAATCTCCCTCCACACCGTCCCGTCACACACTCCCGTGGTCAGACACAGAGTGATTATTCCTCTACACGGTCCCATCAAACACTCCCGTGGTCAGACACAGAGTGAATCTCCATCCACACCGTCCCATCACACACTCCCGTGATCAGACACAGAGTGATTAATCCTCTACACCGACGCATCACACACTCCCGTGGTCAAACACAGAGTGATTATTCCTCCACACGGTTCCATCGAACACTCCCGGGGTCAGAATCAGGATGAATCTCCCTCCACACCGTCCCATCACACACTCCCGGGGTCAGACACAGAGTGATTATTGATCTACACGGTCCCATCAAACACTCCCGGGGTCAGACACAGAGTGAAACTCCGTCCACACCGTCCCATCACACGCTCCCGGGGTCAGACACAGAGCGATTATTCCTCTGCACTGTACCATCAAACACTACGTGGGGCAGACACAGAATGAATTTATATCCACACCGTGCCATCATACACTCCCGGGGTCAGACACAGAGTGATTATTCCTCTACACAGTCCCATCACACACTTCCGGTGTCAGACACAGAGTGAATCTCCCTCCACACGGTCCAATCAAACACTCCCGGGGTCAGACGCAGAGTGAATCTCAATCCTCACCGTCCCATCACACACTCCCGTGGTCAGACACAGAGAGAATATTCCTGGACACGGTCCCATCAAACACTCCCGGGTTCAGACACAGAGTGAATCTCAATCCTCACGGTCCCATCACACACTCCCGGGGTCAGACACAGAGAGATTATTCCTCTACACGTTACCGTCAAACACCCCCGGGGTCAGACACAGAGAGATTATTCCTCTACAAGGTCTCATCAAACTATTCCGTGGTCAGAGACAGAGTAATTATTCCTCTACACGGTACCATCACACTCTCCCGGGGTCAGACACAGAGTGAATCTCCCTCCACGCCGTCCCATCACACACTCCCGGGGTCAGACACAGTGATTATTCCTCTACACGGTCCCAGCAAACACTCCCGGGGTCAGACTCAGCGTGAATCTCCATCCACACCGTCCCGTCACAAACGCCCGGGGTCAGACACAGAGTGATTATTCCTCTTCACCGCCCATCACACACTCCCGGGTCAGACACAGAGTGAATCGCCCTCCACACGGTCCCATCACACACTCCCTGGGTCATACACAGAGGGATTATTCCTCAACACGGTCCCATCAAACACTGCCGGTGTCAGACACAGAGTGAATCTCACTCCACACGGTCCCATCACACTCCCGGGGTCAGACACAGAGTGATCATTCCTCTACACGGTCACATCAAACACTCCCGGCGTCAGACACAGAGTGAATCTCCCTCCACACCGTCCCATCACACACTCCCGTTTCTAGACACAGAGTGATCATTCTTCTCCACGGTCCCATCAAACACTCCCGGGGTCAGACTCAGCGTGAATCTCCATCCACACCGTCCCGTCACAAACGCCCGGGGTCAGACACAGAGTGATTATTCCTCTTCACCGCCCATCACACACTCCCGGGTCAGACACAGAGTGAATCTCCCTCCACACGGTCCCATCACACACTCCCTGGGTCATACACAGAGGGATTATTCCTCAACACGGTCCCATCAAACACTGCCGGTGTCAGACACAGAGTGAATCTCACTCCACACGGTCCCATCACACTCCCGGGGTCAGACACAGAGTGATCATTCTTCTCCACGGTCCCATCAAACACTCCCGGGGTCAGACACAGAGTGATTATTGCTCTACACTTTCCCATCTCACACTCCCGGGGTCAGACAGAGAGTGAATGTTCCTCTACACCGCCCATCACACACTCCCTGGGTCAGACACAGATTGAATCTCCCTGCAAATCGTCCCATCACAGAGTCCCGGGGTAAGACACAGTCTGAATCTCCCTCCACACCGTAGCAACACACTCTCCCGGGTCAGAAACAGACTGATTATTCCTCTACACGGTCCCATCACACACTCCCGGGGTCAGACACTGACTGAATCTCCCTCCACACCGTCCCATCATACAATCCCGGGGTCAGACACAGAGTGATTATTCCTCTTCACGGTCCAATCAAACACTCCCGGGGTCAGCCGCAGAGTGATTATTCCTCTACACCGCCCATCACACACACCCGGGGTCAGACACAGAGTTAATCTCCCTCCACACCATACCGTCACACACTCCCGTGGTCAGACACAGAGTGATTATTCCTCTACACGGTCCCATCAAACACTCCCGGGGTCAGACACAGAGTGAATCTCCGTCCACACCGTCCCATCACACGCTCCCGGGGTCAGACACAGAGCGATTATTCCTCTGCACTGTACCATCAAACACTACGTGGGGCAGACACAGAATGAATTTATATCCACACCGTGCCATCATACACTCCCGGGGTCAGACACAGAGTGATTATTCCTCTACACAGTCCCATCACACACTTCCGGTGTCGGACACAGAATGAATCTCCCTCCACACGGTCCAATCAAACACTCCCGGGGTCAGACGCAGAGTGAATCTCCCTCCACGCCGTCCCATCACAAACTCCCGGGGTCAGACACAGTGATTATTCCTCTACACGGTCCCAGCAAACACTCCCGGGGTCAGACTCAGCGTGAATCTCCATCCACACCGTCCCGTCACAAACGCCCGGGGTCAGACACAGAGTGATTATTCCTCTTCACCGCCCATCACACACTCCCGGGTCAGACACAGAGTGAATCTCCCTCCACACGGTCCCATCACACACTCCCTGGGTCATACACAGAGGATTATTCCTCAACACGGTCCCATCAAACACTGCCGGTGTCAGACACAGAGTGAATCTCACTCCACACGGTCCCATCACACTCCCGGGGTCAGACACAGAGTGATCATTCCTCTACACGGTCCCATCAAACACTCCCGGCGTCAGACACAGAGTGAATCTCCCTCCACACCGTCCCATCACACACTCCCGTTTCTAGACACAGAGTGATCATTCTTCTCCACGGTCCCATCAAACACTCCCGGGGTCAGACACAGAGTGATTATTGCTCTACACTTTCCCATCTCACACTCCCGGGGTCAGACAGAGAGTGAATGTTCCTCTACACCACCCATCACACACTCCCTGGGTCAGACACAGAGTGAATCTCCCTCCACACGGTCCAATCAAACACTCCCGGGGTCAGACGCAGAGTGAATCTCAATCCTCACCGTCCCATCACACACTCCCGTGGTCAGACACAGAGAGAATATTCCTGGACACGGTCACATCAAACACTCCCGGGGTCAGACACAGAGTGAATCTCAATCCTCACGGTCCCATCACACACTCCCGGGGTCAGACACAGAGAGATTGTTCCTCTACACGTTACCGTCAAACACCCCCGGGGTCAGACACAGAGAGATTATTCCTCTACAAGGTCTCATCAAACTATTCCGTGGTCAGAGACAGAGTGATTATTCCTCTACACGGTACCATCACACACTCCCGGGGTCAGACACAGAGTGAATCTCCCTCCACGCCGTCCCATCACACACTCCCGGGGTCAGACACAGTGATTATTCCTCTACACGGTCCCAGCAAACACTCCCGGGGTCAGACTCAGCGTGAATCTCCATCCACACCGTCCCGTCACAAACGCCCGGGGTCAGACACAGAGTGATTATCCCTCTTCACCGCCCATCACACACTCCCGGGTCAGACACAGAGTGAATCTCCCTCCACACCGTCCCATCACACACTCCCGTTTCTAGACACAGAGTGATCATTCTTCTCCACGGTCCCATCAAACACTCCCGGGGTCAGACACAGAGTGATTATTGCTCTACACTTTCCCATCTCACACTCCCGGGGTCAGACAGAGAGTGAATGTTCCTCTACACCACCCATCACACACTCCCTGGGTCAGACACAGATTGAATCTCCCTGCAAATCGTCCCATCACAGAGTCCCGGGGTAAGACACAGTCTGAATCTCCCTCCACACCGTACCAACACACTCTCCCGGGTCAGACACAGACTGATTATTCCTCTACACGGTCCCATCACACACTCCCGGGGTCAGACACTGACTGAATCTCCCTCCACACCGTCCCGTCACACACTCCCGTGGTCAGACACAGAGTGATTATTCCTTTACACGGTCCCATCAAACACTCCCGGGGTCAGACACAGAGTGAATCTCCCTCCACACCGCCCCATCGAACACTCCCGTGGTCAGACACAGTGTGATTATTCCTCTACACTGTCCCATCAAACACTCCCGGGGTCAGACATATGCTGAATCTCCCTCCACACCGTCCCATCACACACTCCCGTGATCAGACACAGAGTGATTAATCCTCTACACCGACGCATCACACACTCCCGTGGTCAAACACAGAGTGATTATTCCTCTACACGGTTCCATCGAACACTCCCGGGGTCAGAATCAGGGTGAGTCTCCCTCCACACCGTGCCATCATACACTCCCGGGGTCAGACACAGAGTGATCATTCCTCTACACAGTCCCATCACACACTTCCGGGGTCAGACACAGAGTGAATCTCCCTCCACACGGTCCAATCAAACACTCCCGGGGTCAGACACAGAGTGCATCTCCGAACACACCGTCCCAACACACACTCCCGGGGTCAGACAGAGTGATTATTCCTCTACACGGTCCCATCAAACACTCCCGTGGTCAGACACAGAGTGAATCTCCATCCACACCGTCCCATCACACACTCCCGTGATCAGACACAGAGTGATTAATCCTCTACACCGACGCATCACACACACCCGTGGTCAAACACAGAGTGATTATTCCTCTACACGGTTCCATCGAACACTCCCGGGGTCAGAATCAGGATGAATCTCCCTCCACACCGTCCCATCACACACTCCCGGGGTCAGACACAGAGTGATTATTGATCTACACGGTCCCATCAAACACTCCCGGGGTCAGACACAGAGTGAATCTCCGTCCACACCGTCCCATCACACACTCCCGGGGTCAGACACAGAGTGATTATTGATCTACACGGTCCCATCAAACACTCCCCGGGTCAGACGCAGAGTGAATCTCCCTCCACGCCGTCCCATCACACACTCCCGGGGTCAGACACAGTGATTATTCCTCTACACGGTCCCAGCAAACACTCCCGGGGTCAGACTCAGCGTGAATCTCCATCCACACCGTCCCGTCACAAACGCCCGGGGTCAGACACAGAGTGATTATTCCTCTTCACCGCCCATCACACACTCCCGGGTCAGACACAGAGTGAATCTCCCTCCACACGGTCCCATCACACACTCCCTGGGTCATACACAGAGGGATTATTCCTCAACACGGTCCCATCAAACACTGCCGGTGTCAGACACAGAGTGAATCTCACTCCACACGGTCCCATCACACTCCGGGGTCAGACACAGAGTGATCATTCCTCTACACGGTCCCATCAAACACTCCCGCGTCAGACACAGAGTGAATCTCCCTCCACACCGTCCCATCACACACTCCCGTTTCTAGACACAGAGTGATCATTCTTCTCCACGGTCCCATCAAACACTCCCGGGGTCAGACACAGAGTGATTATTGCTCTACACTTTCTCATCTCACACTCCCGGGGTCAGACAGAGAGTGAATGTTCCTCTACACCACCCATCACACACTCCCTGGGTCAGACACAGATTGAATCTCCCTGCAAATCGTCCCATCACAGAGTCCCGGGGTAAGACACAGTCTGAATCTCCCTCCACACCGTACCAACACACTCTCCCGGGTCAGACACAGACTGATTATTCCTCTACACGGTCCCATCACACACTCCCGGGGTCAGACACTGACTGAATCTCCCTCCACACCGTCCCATCATACAATCCCGGGGTCAGACACAGAGTGATTATTCCTCTTCACGGTCCAATCAAACACTCCCGGGGTCAGCCGCAGAGTGATTATTCCTCTACACCGCCCATCACACACACCGGGGGTCAGACACAGAGTTAATCTCCCTCCACACCGACCCGTCACACACTCCCGTGGTCAGACACAGAGTGATTATTCCTCTACACGGTCCCATCAAACACTCCCGGGGTCAGACACAGAGTGAATCTCCCTCCACACCGTCCCATCGAACACTCCCGTGGTCAGACACAGTGTGATTATTCCTCTACACTGTCCCATCAAACACTCCCGGGGTCAGACATATGCTGAATCTCCCTCCACACCGTCCCATCACACACTCCCGTGATCAGACAC